>NC_077227.1:527816239-528118461 GCF_027887165.1 Monodelphis domestica | reverse complement strand
TAAAATCTGAATTCTCCCCACCCTTGCAAAGGAATTGTCATTTTACTGGAGGTCCAAGAATTTGCATATAGACAATACATTATATTATTAGTGGAGGCTATAAAAAACAGGAAAGTTCTCAAAGAAGGTTTGACATATGAGATATCTATGTAGATCTTGTAGTCAGAGATGACAACTAGGCATTTGGAGTTGAAGGATTTTGTCTTGGGTTGAATATATGAATTTCAGAGTCATTGGCAGAGATGTTAATTTTCATAAGATCAATAAGAGAAAGGGTACAAAAAGAGAAAGGATAGTCCAGAACAGAACCTTGGAACATTTCAAATTCAGTAATGTAGCATAAATAACAATCAAGGTTCTTAAAAGAACAATTAAACAAAAAATAGCAAAACCAGTAAAAAGCAGTTTCAATGTTTGAGTAAGGAGATGTCAGTTTAGAGGAGGGCATATCTTATTCTGAGGGAAAGTAAATATGGATAGGGACTGAGAACATTTGGATTTATTACTTGATATCCAAGAAGCTTGAACACTGGAAAAGAAGCAGTGATAGTGTTAACATTTAAAATAAGCTAATAGAAGAACAGTGAGTGAGCTATAGTATACTGTTAGAATACTGAACTTCTAGTCTGTAAGATTAGAATTTAAATGTAGTCTCAGTCAATTACTAGTTGTATAATTCTCAGCAAACCATTGAACTTTTCTTAGTCTCTGATTATTCTGAAAAATAGGAATTATGGTGAATATAGAAATCAGTGCACAGGGTTGTCACAAAGGTCAAATGAGAGAATGTATGCAAAGAGCTTTACAAACATTACATCCCAGGTCATTTCACTCTTTCTACATCTCTAACAGAAGCTGGCATATGAGGTTACAGACTTCACAAGTCTCCAGGTAAATATATAGGCAATAGATTCTTCTGTACTCTGTGAACAACTTTTGAGAAATATTCTTAATGTATCTGATCATGTTGAAGTAAGCAATTTTTCTTTTTTTGGTGTTTTAAATAGTTATTTACCTAATACCTTTAGTACTTTGGTACGGTTCACTTAAAATCAAACACTGCCAACCAAACTTTCCCTGGTGTTTTCATAATAGATATGATTTCAAGGAACAGAATGAATGGGAAGAGCTTTTTTGGCTCATTATAGAGGGGGGGAAGCAGAGTATAGGCTCTCTGTCTTTTTGTCTGTCTTTGTATGTTTCTCTGCCTCTGTGTCTATGTGTTTTGGGAATAAGAGGTGGGGGCTGAGCTGATAGTGAAATGGTAAAATTTATTTTAAAATGCTTAGATATGAAAATAACCCACTACATTTTATTAGTAATAATTGGAAGGTCAATCCCTTAGCTACTAGGAAAGATCATTTGTGCCACCAGTTTTAGTACTAATATAAAGGAGGACATGTTTCCAGGCAAGAATTTGTGATTTAAAGGAAAAAAAAATCTTTTATGGCCCTCTTTTTACTGTGGAGACATCATCTTCTGTGCTAGGTACCTAATTTCTCCTGCCCCTTATCCCGTGGTATCCAGACTGTCCTTGGGAGTAGGTATGAGAGGAAGAAATGTTTTATTTATTACCATTTTCAAAGAAAATTCCATTATTTTAAAATAGGAGCAAGATATTCTGTATGATTACAATGAAGATTTTTCCCCCCTCTGGATGAGATGGCCAAAAGGAAAAAGAAAAGAAATGAAAACTAGAATGATAGTTCCCTGTCATGATTTGAGAGCACAGAATAAACTGGTTAAAATGCATGATTGATCCTGAAGCATCAGTAGAAGTGTTTAGCAAAGGGCTGAGGGCTAAAGTGCCCATAAAGCATTCCCTAGTAAAGGCAATGATAGCTATAGTAAAATAAAATCGTTTGGTAGCCAAGGTGAAGATTTACAGCAACTTTTCAAACTGTATAATAGCAAAAAGAATGGGGAAGGCCTTTTCTCCCATTTTTTATAGAATAATCCAACAGCCTACAATTCTTCCTTATGCTATTTTTGAGAATAAATCTTTTCCAGTTCTTAAATGTACCACTTCCTCATTATAAGTGTGTAACATTATAGCTTGAGATAATCAAGAACCCTGTAGGCATAATACTTTTCAAAGTTTTCAGATCAGCTTTGTGAATGTATAGTCTTCTTGAATGTCATTCATGCAGCATTTCCATTGGGACATTAATTATTTACATGGTGCCTGTTATCCAAGTGTGTTTTGCAGAGAAAGAATGATTTTGCAGTTGTGGGAGCAGGTTGCAAAGGGAGGCAAGAAACAAGGGGGGGAAGCAGTCTTTGAATAAATATGACAAAGCAGGGAGTAAAGGGTAAAGAAAATGGCAAAGATAAGTTTGACTTATCCATGTAGGTAGTTTTAGCTTGGAATCACAGAATAAAATAACTTTTTGAATTGGAGGGGATATTAATAACAATATAATTCAATTTTCATTATAATTTACCTTTTTGAATATATTGATATATGTGGCTATAAATATCTGCATTTAAAATTGTGTTGTCATTGAGTCATTTCAGTTGTGTCCAACTTTTTGTGATCCCATTGGAAGTAGTCCTTTGGGAGTGTTTTGACATTTTCTTCTCCTGTTCACTTCATAAAGAAACTGAGGCAAACAGGGTTAAAACACTGCCAAAGAATCACATAACTAATAAGTGTGTGAGTTCAGATTTGAACTCAAGAAGATAAATCTCCCTGGCTCTAGTCCCAGCATTCTACTTACTGTGCAACCTAGATGCCCACTTAAGATTTTTATAAACATGTATACCTAATATAACATATACAATGTGTATATATGTATGTATATTAATTTAGTATAGTTTCTGGGGCATAGTAGCTGCTACATAAGTACTAGTTGCTGTTATTGTTGCTGTTATATATATGGGTATATATATGTATGTATGTATATATATATATAAATATATATATATATATGTATTAACTAGTTAACCAATTCATTTTGCAAATGAATCAAACAAGCAAAGCTGGATAAAAATGGGAAGTTAGAACCTGAACCCAGGGCTTCTGCCAAGCCTCAACCATCATTTGGATAGACAGACCCTAGAACTGGTATTGACAAAAAACTGATTGTAACTCTCAAAACCATCTTAGCTTTGTCTAACACCCGGTAACAGTTATCAAAATTCCATTATATGCTCGATGTCTTTCAAGCTTTTCAGCTTGCTGTCTTTAAATATTTAGCAGTTGATATAAATATTTGAGTATTTAATATAGGTAGCTGATCTCTGAAAAATGTTTGATGGTGTCACTCTCACTAGGCATCTTTATCTTATGCTTTGTAAAATACCACCAATAGAACACACAAGGTTTTAGAATTTTAGAGTTCCTTAGGATAGTCAAGAAAGATATCAGACTAATGCAGAATAATATCATAAAAAAGTGTCATCTTGCTATTATTACACTAAGTTCTTCAACTTATGGGTGATTACATTCTTTTTTTTTAGCTCTTCTGATTTGGCATGGTATTTCTCATCCTTGTCAGGTTGCCAAACATCTACTTCAAAGTCAAGAGGGAATGGCCTGCGGAAGAGCCATGGAATTCAAGGAAGGTGGAAATGAAGAGAGTAAAAAAGCCAAATACAAAGCTGATCCTAATTTTGTTGCCAGAAGTAGCAGTAGTGATCCACATCCAGCATAAAGTAGCAAGGTTTAGTGATACAGGGAATTCTATTGGGATTGTGCAAAGCTTAAATTTCAGGCTTAACAGACCTACTTGTTTAGGAGAACATAATAAGGAAAAATGCTCGTCTTTATTTATACCTGTACATGTTATTGCTAGGAGAGCTTTTGCATCTTTGGAAAAACTTCCCTTGCCAGACTAATGAATTAGATACAGTATTTCTTTGAAGTATGTTTCCATTATATTTGTTGTCCATAGATAAATGGTAGTCTAATGTTTTACTTTTTTATTTGCTTGATTGTATATAAATATATCAAAAAAGCAATAGGGAATTATTTTGTTTAAATGTTAACACACTTTTCTACACTGCTAAAAAAACACAAGTATTGCCAAATATTTACATTTTTTTAGACTTTAAATGTATTTAAATTAGTTTCATATGTGCTTACTTCACTCTCATAGATTTGGGCTTTTTTAATAATTTTAGGTCTTGCTTTTGGCTAGTTAAGCTCTCTTAAAGGACAAAGATATGTTGATATTGAAGAAAACTCAAAGAAAATGACAGCTATTTTCAGGAGTTTTAGTGGCTTTCATATTGAAGAGAGATCAGGCTTGTGCTATTTGGCAAGACCACGAACACCATGTGGAACTTGTGGAAAAACTAATTTAGATGATATCATAAAGATCATCTTAAGAATTTGACCTAAATAAAAGTGAATTTGACTAACTCAAGATGTGGTGGATTGGTCCTGCCATCCCTAGAAATCTTCAGTAAAAGTTAATCACCACTCTTCAGGAATGTAAAACCATGAATTTCTTTGACTGATAAGATGGACTTGGTGGCCTGAAATTTATTTCTACTGAAATTTATTCCTACTCTCAAATCTCCAAATTTAAGATCCCTAAAATTACTTGGCTTACACTATCATCCTCAATAGATATTGGTAAAAAGAAATAAAATAAAAAAAAAAGAAAACAAACACTACCTATACAAATTTATATTTATTTAGATATACATCTAAGAAAAAATTATAGTTATATAGTTACATGTATATACATACTTATAAATAGACATAAATAGACATACTCTTCAAAAATAGATAGAATTAACTATTTAGCATAGTTTTTTGGAAATAAAGATTAATTGTTTCTCGACCAAAATAAAGTCAGTTTCCAATAATGTGATTAATTTCTACCATAAGTAGTGATCCTATGCTTTCATTTATGATATATGCCTTCCACAGAAAGAAAAACAAGAAATATTGTGAAGTATAATTGTTTTGCCTGACAACATTTTTGGCTCCTTGGGTACTCGCCAGGCATTTATGAAACACAGAGAAGAAATAACCTAGGATTTGTATGTTTGGTGAACATTTATATTGTCATCTCAGAGAAATTATGTTTTTTTTGTGAATTACCAAATGGAGAAGGAAAGCATATTATGGTATTTTTTTTTAATTTTACTAAATATTTGGAGGAATCTTTAAGAGAGTAATAATATAAATTGGAAAGAAAATTGATAAGAATCATTTTCTCCTACATTCATGTTATTTAAGAAAGTTTTAGTTATTTCAATTTTATCATAGCTATATCATATAGTAGGAATAAAATATGTACTTACCAAAAATTAGAATATTTGCTGGCAAAAATAAAATCATTCACAGAATTTAGCAATTTAACGAAACTTCCAAAGACTTCAGCTTTTGTTTGTTTTTTTCCTACGAAGAATCAGAGGTAGTTTGAAAGCAAGTCAGTACATTTGTGTGTATCCTTTTTACTTAAAATAAATATTCCCCTTTACTATTTGATTTTAATTTGGCATACATTTTTTATTCTGCTCTTCTAAGTTCCCCATAGAAAAAGAAAAAGATTCAGAAAGTGCTTTGTAGATTATTTTATTATTAATCAATAATTTCTTGTTTAATAAAATATAAAAATGCAAAATAGATATACTTAGTACTACACATAGATTCATTTACTTTTAGTTACACAATGAAGTTAATTAATACATTGAGTTACCTTTGGAGACTTATATTTTTGGAGACAATATTTTCTATTGTATCTTTTGACTTCATGATTGGCTTTCTATCCTGTACCAAAAATAAGAAATAACAATGGAGAAGAAAAAGAAGAGAGTGAGGAGGAAGAGGAGGAGAGGAAGAGAATCAGGTCCTACTGAAGCAAAATTTCAAGGAATCATAGCATTTTTAAGGGTTGGAAGAAACAAATAATTTATTCATCTAAGCTATTTTTAAGTTGAAGAAAATGACAAGCAGAAGTGAAAAGATATGGCCAATGACACACATAAATCAATAGTGTCAAGACCAGAACCCATATTTCCTGATGCTTTGTTCTTTGTTCTTTCTTCCAGGATATAGTACAATCTGAATAACTTAATAAATGAGTAGTTACTAAATTTAATTGCTTCTTCTCCACATAAAATTCTGAAAATGGTCCTCAAAATAACCACTACATTTAATTCAAAGAAAGGAGTCATAGGATCAAAGAGAATCATAGGGAAAGACAAATATCTTTTTAGACATAGTTCCATGCATGAGTTATCTTTAAATAGCATACTTGATATCCAAGATATATCAGGTACTTAGAAGATTTTCCAGAGCCTCATATATGGAAGTGCATTCTCAAATTTTTATTCCTTCTTGCTCATTCATTGCAGATAACCTACAGTGAATTAGAATGGCCCACTCATTCATATTTTTCAGTTTCCTAGCAGCAACATAGCTCAAAAATCTGATCCTTCAGGATCCTGATCATTACATCTTATCAACTGATGCTTTGCCTGTGAACATTTAGTATCTTTAATTCTGCAATTAGGATTGGTGATCAATAAAGTGTAAGAAGACTAGAAAGATAGGAATAGGCTAGCTTGTAAAAAAGGATTTTTATTTGATATATCTTGTGTAAAAATGGACATTTGAACCCCAGACTTCAATCCCCAGAAATCCTTGGCACTTCCCAAAATTCCCTATAATCTCACATGAGATCCCCACCTGGGCCAAGAACAAAATTTGTATTTAAACTGACTGTACCTCCTACTTGGTCTCTCTGCTTCCCCTTCTAAGCACATGCATCTCTCAGGATGTAGTAAGTAAAATTGAACGGGTTTATCAGCCCTAGAAACATGGCTTATTGATTTGTATCTTTTATTTCTACTTATCTTTAATAAACCTCTAAAATATAATACTTTTAGTAGAGAAACTAATTTAACTGCTACATCTGGAACCAATGGATTTTGCTGAATAAGGGAAAGGATGTGTAAAAGACCAAGTTCTATACTACCTCTGCATCAAAGGAAAAAAAAAATGTGATATGATTTCTAGGATATTTAGAATAGGCCAGAGGGAATACTAAATTTTCTTCCTTTTTTCCCTCAGGGTGATTATGGGTATCTAGCAAACAAGTACAAAGTGAATACTAAATAATAATGATTATACACAAATGCATTTGTGTGTGTATTTATTGAATTGCAACCTGTTTTTTCCTCCTCCTAAAATGTAAGCTTCTTCAAGCTTGTGCATTTTTGTTGGGATGAGGAGGAACTGGAGGGAGGCTTCGTATCGCAAGTTCTTAGCTCAGTATCTTGCCCAAAGCCATCAGAAAAAACTTAATAATGATTGCTGAGAATGCTTACTTTTAATAAGAGAAATGGTACTCTAACCCACCATAATGCTGCCCATCTCTGAAATGACTAGAAAAGTTGAGTATATCAGTACATTTTATGCCTACATTTTAAATTCATGTTAAATAGCCCCATGTCAGCCCATACACTTTCTCTGAAGGATGATTGATTTTATAAAAGATCTTAGAGAAGAACAGAACCATTGGTGTTGATATAATATAATATGATTTTTAAAAATGAAGTGTGTGTGTATGTGTGTGTGTGTGTGTGTGTGTATTTAGGGGAGGGTTGATTAGAATAATTATGGTCAAGTGAGTCCCCCAATAAAATTTATGAATTGGCTGAGACTAATAATTTGAAAGACCTAATAATTATCTGTAATAGTAATAGCATGTCATTCAGTCAATAAACATTTGTTAAGTACTTACTATGTGGAAGATACTATGTTATGAGCTGGAGATATGAAGAAACCAAAATGTCATCCTTCAATTCAAGATGAACTCATTTTAAAGGGGAAGAGAAAATGCAAAAAAAAAATGTACATACAAAATATATACAGTGAAAGGCAGATTTTGTTTCAGAAGAAAGACATCAGATTTTTCCAAATTTGTTTGTTTTATGAAAGGGCCAAGACTAAACATTAGTAAAGATAAGAGATTTGCTCTAGATATGAATTAACTCAGTGTCTGTATTCTTCCCCCTCCCAATTCTGAGGTAAGTATTTAAAAATAGTAACTAGCTTAGATGGGAACAATGAAAGGGATAGCTTAAGGACTACCTGTTGAGTGTGGTCTTAGCTGTGGACCAACATTTCATTTTGTGTATAGCAGAATATACACAGAAGCAGTATAGCTTCTGTGTATAGCAGAATATATCAGGGTTAGAGGAAAGGATTTCTCTCTTCCTTGATCCCAAATATAGTTGACACTTATAGCCAGAATATATGAGCCAGAATATATGATGCATATAAAAGATGTAACCCAAAGGGAGAAATTAAAAATTTTGTTCCTTTAATACCTAATGTAGGGGTTTGTGAGCTATAATTTTTCAAATGAGCAGAAAAAATGGAATAGTCATACTCAGGAGAACTGATATATGACTTGATTTGAGGCTAGCCCATTGAGCTATTACATATGTAAATAATGTTAATTCCATATTTAGTTCTTTATAAGCTAGGGAGAAGGAAGTTATGTTTCTCAATAGATAGAGAATTAGGCCTGGAGTCAGAAAAACCTGATTTAAAATCTGGCCCCTATTCCTAACTTTGTGACCCTGAGCATGTCATTTAACCTCTACTTGCAGAAAGAAGTATCAAAGACTTCTGGTCAAGATGGCAGCTTAGAGGCAGCAAAATTTCAGATCTCTGAAAACCCTTCCTTATCAATCACAAACTGAATGTTCCTAGGGCACCAAAATTCAACTTAAACAACAGGTCAAAGCCAGGGAACCCTCTTTATGGACTCGGATCAAAAGGTATGCCCACCAGAAGCCAGAATCCCAGATCACTCGTATCTAAGGGGAAGGCAGAAGGAAGGTCCCAGGACCCATCCCCCACTAACCCAGAGCGCTGAGCCCACGGCAGCCGCGAGAACCTCAGAGCCAGCAAAAGGGCCTCAGGGCCTGCTATTCTGAAGGGCGCACCTTGAAAACAACCAGAGCCAGCCTCGGGGAAGCCCAACAAAAACGGCAGTGAAACAGAGAGAGACTGGGGGAGCCTATACCCCCTAGCTGGGTCCTTCAATCTGAGTCCCAACAGAAGTTTTTGCTTCAGGTCACGTCCAGACCAACCCAGCTGAACCTAATCACATCAGGAGCCCTCAGAGCTCAGGGAGGCCAGGATCCTTAGAGTGAAGGGTCTTCTGAAAGGACAGAAACATTGGGTCCTGCAAAGGGATTCCTCCAAAGGGTGCACCTTGAAAGTAACCTGGGCCATTCTCTGGGCATCCAACATAGACTGCAGCAGAGGTTTTTCCTGTGGGTCACAACCAGACCAACCCAGCTGAAATTAATCCCATCAGTTGCCCTCAGAGCTCAGGGAGGACAGGACTCCTACCCCCCTTAGAGTGAAGGGTCTTCTGAAAGAACAGAAACCTAAAAGCCTGCAAAGGCACTGAGGTACCTCGCGGACAGTGCTTACTAGGCTCAGAGCATGTAAGTAAGGCAGTAGAGAAGCAACTGGACGGAACTGAGAGCAGTAACACCTGAAAGATCAGCAAACAGTGGAGGGGGTACCCTGGGCTTCCCTGGGAAGAGAGAGGAGCTGCGGAGAATGGGAAATTTGCCTGGGGCTAAAGCCTTGGATCATCAGATAGATACACTAAGAGCCAGTCCTCCTCACTCAGATAGAGACGGCAAACAGTACAGAAGTACAAAAACCTCCAAACACCAAAGAGAAGCAAGAAGAAGGAGGTGACTTTGGACATAGTTTATGGAGCAAAAATTCAAAATACAGAGGAGATAGAAGAGGAAATACAAGCAAACGCTCTGATACCCTCCAAAGGAAATGGAAACAAACTCTTGAAGAATTTGAATCGGAAATGATAAAAAAGATGGAAGCCTTCTGGCAGGAAAAGTGGGAAATAATGCAAAAGGAACTCACCAATATGGATCATGAAAAAGCGCATCTACAGAAACAGCTTGACCAAACTGAAAAGGAAAACCAGGCTTTAAAGGTCAGAATCAGGCAACTGGAAGACAATGATATTGCAAAAGAGCAAGAATTAATAAAAACAAAGCCAAAAGACTAAGAAATTAGAAGAGAACATAAAATATATCACTAACAAGGTGACAGACCTGGAAAATGGAGGAAGGAAAGACAATCTGAGAATAATTGGCCTACCAGAAAAGCCAGAAATAAATAGTAATCTCGATATCATAATACAAGATATCATCAAAGAAAACTGCCCAGAGATTCTAGAATAAGGGGGTAATACAGGCATTGAAAAAGTTCACAGAACACCCTCTACACTATATCTCCAAAAGACAACTCCCAGGAATGTAATTGCCAAATTCCAAACCTTTCAAGCAAAAGAAAAAAAATCTTACAAGAAGCCAGAAAAAGACAATTTAGATATAAAGGAATGATAATCAGGGTCACACAAGACCTTGCAATTTCCACGCTGAATGATCGTAAGGCATGGAACATGATTTTCAGAAAGGGAAGAGACCTGGGTCTTCAACCAAGAATCAGCTATCCATCAAAAATGACTATATACTTCCAGGGGAAAGTATGGGCATTCAACAAAATAGAAGAGTCTCCAGATCTAAGGCTACAGCCAACACAGCTTTTCCCAGTGGTACCTGAGGGATACAAGCTTTGAAATTCAGTCCAATAGGTTAGGTTACTGGACTTTCCCCCAAAGCTGACTTGTGAATTTCAAATCATTGACTCTTATCCTACCCCCAGGGGTTGAAGCAATAAGCTAGAGGCTAGGAAAGTCAGAAGCTTTTCTCCATAGTTGTCCTGGAAGTTCATCTTTAGTCCTGACTCCTTTCTGGTTTTGCCACTTTTAGCATTGACTCTATGGAGTTATTATTACTTGTGTGGGATATTAGGAAGGTGAAGAAGCTTCATATCCTAGTTTTCCATCTTCCTGCAGTACCTTTTACTCATTCTTTATTAATACCAAAAAAAAAACCCTGAGAATCAATAAGGTCACATGGTTTGCCTAAAGCTAATGGGTACTGAGAGTCAGAGATAGAATTTTAACTATGATCAGTGGTTTCAAAGGCAATGCTATTTTCCACTATGGCATATTGCCAAAACTTGCTGTTTATAAACTAATGGAGAGATGGAGGGAATAGTAAGAATTATGGAAACTATTATATTACAATTGTGAATAACCCAAATTTAAAGATTAGATCTTAGAAAACGTATTTGAGAAATGAGAGTAGAGATCAGTGTGGCAATTGTTGGGGAAGGTTTTGTAAAAAGAGTAGATGTGGTGGTCTTAAGAGAAAAGAAATGGACCTGCTTTTTAATCATAAGAGACTAGGAAGTGTAGGAAGGAATGAAAAAATATTTTCTAATCATTGGGGATGAGAATAAAAGCTTAAAAGACTAAGGAGAGGATAAAAATTGGAGTACTATTATTAGTTAGTCTGGAACATAGGATATGTGATTGCTATAATACAGTTTAAGCCAGGACAGGTTGTTGGAAGTCAAAATTTTAAAAACTAAAATATTGTTTTAACATTTTTATACTTTATTTAATTGACAGTGGAGAGTTGTTATCATAATGTTACCTTAAAGGCAATTCATAGGTCAAATGTATGGAGTCTGAATTGGAGAGGATGTAGATAAAAGGCTCACATTACCTATGCCAAAGGAGAGAGGAAGATTTGAAATGGAGTAGTTACAGTGGGATAGGAAATGTCAGATGTAAGATATTGTAAGATCATAATAACATCATTGCTTAGTGTTAGTGTTAGAGATCATCTCAAAGATTGTCTAGTCCAATCTCATTTCAAAGATGAGAAAAATGAGACTATGACCATTTAATGATGAAGGTCATACAAGAGCAGAGTAAAGATTTTGATTTGTTTTCTGATTAAAATTAATACTTTCTACAACATGATCAGAGTTCTAACATTTGTTCAATAAATGTTTGTTTAATTGAAGAGTGATATAAATTCATTAAACCCAGGAGGCTGTGTTTTTTATTACATAAACATTTCTAATTTCATGCCACATTTTGTAATTGGGAGTTATACAATTTTTTTCTTTAGTAAATATGATTTTTGAAAGTCTTTCTCATGGTTCTAATATAATCTCATAATATATGTAGAGGAAATAATTGAGAAATATTAATTTCTTATAGAGGGAATATAAGACCAAGCACACATCTATATGATATGACTGAATTAGATATAAAAAGTTATTCATCTTAACTAAATTTATAGCTAACTTATATATAATTGGTAAGTTCATGAACCAGTAAATAAAATTGGAGTTGCTCATGAATACAAAGAAATAAGAAATATAAAGAAGTACACAGTATAGTCCTTTAATTCAAGGAACTTTAAATCTAGTTCAGAAGAAAATATGGGTACATATAAACACACAAAAGGATCCAAAGCTATGTATATCTTCTAGAATACCAAGAATGGCTTATAGAAAGAGGAGTAAGGTTCAGCCAATACCTCATATAATTTTTAAGACTAATTTCCTACAAGGATCTAACCAAGCCAATAACTTTCCTGAGATACTGATCCAGTTGTCCCCAAAATAAGAAGGCTTGGAGAACGTCTTTGAAAAATTGGAGGTCAAAACAGTGCAACCATTTTTTTCTATATGATTGTTATATATGATTCATGCTTGCAAATATATTTTATATATGTTTCTTTTGAGGCCCAAGGTTTGGCATCCTCATCAATACATTGAAGCGGACTGCAAGCAACCTCTTTGTTGTATTGTTCTTATTGAGCCACTCATTCTATATCACCTGTTATTTTGAATTCAGCTTATCTTTCTGTTCCAATATCATATAAGAATTCACTGACAACTACCTTTCTTGACCTCTTATATTTTGACTCATTTTTTCCAGCTTATATATACAGAACTTATTTGTTCTTTTTTATATTAGGCAGCTGTCTGGTCATGATCTCTTGCCTTCCAATCAGAAGTATCTGTCAGTTTCCTCTAACTTGGCTAGCCACTTATTCTTGACCTTACCTCACAAAACCAAACCATGACTACTAATGCCTTGGCACAATCTACTAAAAGTTATAATGATGTGCCTAGCCTTTTTCTGCTCAATGACATTTTCATGCAATAGCTAAACTCATAAGTATGTGTTTATGAAACAAAGCAAAACTAACCATGTTTAGGATTGAATTTGAAAGAACCGAAGACTGGAAGATTGAATCTGGTCATTAGTAATGCTCCATAACCAACTAAGCAAATCTACTAGTCGTCTTACTATGAGTTCTAGGAAACACGTTTGAATTCCTGATGATGTGTTGATTCAGTCAGCTGCACAACCACATTTACCTTGCAGATAAAGATTCTTCATTTTTCTAGACTATTGTTCTAATTTATCTTCAGAACAGCATTTCTTAATATGTGTATGCATGTGTGTGTGCAAATGTTTCACTCAATGCAGATGTATTTGTGGTAGTACTCTAGAGAAACTTATTGATCCCTTCTTAAAAGAATATTGTAACTGCATTAAATAAAATATATGTGAATATGAAGGAAATATTTAAATTAAAATATAGTACATACATAATACTTTTGTATTATGTATGTTTGCATGTATATATGACTGTATGTTCATAGACCAAGGTTAAGAGTTATTTGTTTAGAAATAGATGATGAATCTGGAAGCTTATCTGACCTCTTCTACCCTATATTCCCTCGGAATTTTATTCTGTCCTACTTAACTTTCCTGGCATAATCTTTTCTCTCAGTTATCACAAAAACATTGAATTATTTTTGAATGTGAGCTGAATTACTCACATTTTTCTCCTATTTGGCTATTAGCTTGGATTACATTTTATACGTGGTTACTATTTTTTGCTAAGTGTCTAGATTTGGGTTTCTGACCATGAATCCCTTATTGTAAGACCTAATCTTTCTCTTGACTCTTGTCTTGCTTGTACTTCATATTTCATTTCCTTTTCCTTGTGTTCCATACTGAAGTCAGACATCTATATATAGTCAAAAGTGATATTTATAAGTCCTTACTTTCTGTGAACAGAAAGAGATTCTGATAAAAAAAAATCATTTGGTTGAGACAAGTGGCGAATAACAATTATTGTATTTTATTAATTTCTCTATTTCATCCCATTACAACTGGAAACATATATATATACATACATACATATATATATATATATATATATGTATCTTCCTATTTCACAATGGTTACCAACTCAAACATATATTTTGAAAGTCAATTATTCCTTTCCATAGAGTCCTTCACTTTCAACACCCCCCCATGCTCCATTTTCAATTCACATTTAATATGGGTCAAAGAGTTAGCATTTAATGATAAATGATAGTGGAAATGGCCTCTCTAAACCACAAGAATTTAATAGGCAAAATCTACAGCTCTCTTTGCTTTGTTTGCTGAGGTCTGAATTACTGGCAAAGAGCTCTGGGCATGTATATTACAATTATTATAGATAGATTTTTCCAGTACAAAGCCAGTGTATGTTTATATGTATTAATATGTACTATCTTAACTTTCAGGAACTTTAAATGAGATAGGTAGAGCTCCTGAAGAAAGCAATGAATCACTCAAGCTGAACTTTAACACCCATTCAACATCTAATTAGTTGAATTAGAGCCACTTTGCAAGAGAGTTAATCAATTCTCTAGCTTTAGCTGCCCCAATGGTTCTGAAATTTGCTGATGTTATCATTACTTTGGAAGGAGACACTGTTTGCATTTTAATAAGTGTATTTCTATGAGAACTTTAGCTGCTTACCAGAAACAAGGATAACAAAATAGAGTCTATAAATTAAGACATTCTTAAGGCAGAAATTTTTCATCATTTTTGTTGTCAGTTTCTCCAGGGCAGGAACTGTGCGCCACATTTCCATGTACTCCAAGGAGAATGGCTTATTCTTGTTTAGCAATGCATTCAGGAAATATTTGGGGGTTTTAAAATAGAAATTGCAACTATATTATTTATTAATAGTGTTGTACAAATAATAGAATAGACACTTCCTCCTGTGATGGAATTTGTGGTGCTCACAGAAGAGAGCTCTTTCCTACCAAAGTATTTCCTTCATGAAATATATCATGCCATTTACAATGCTTACATGAGTTAGTATTTCTTACATATACTTTGCCTTTCACACTGAGGATGAAAAAATAAAAAAGGTAAGCATTCCATGACTTCAAGGAACTTATGTTCCAATAGGATAAACAACATTCATTTGGCCTTATAAAGAAGAGCTGGTCTGAAAGAAAATTAAGTATTCAAAGAAACAGAGATGAGGAAGGAAAGTACATCCAATATCAGTTGGAGAGGAAAAGGGAACAATTTATATAAACAAAGATGGGATATGGGAAATAAGAGATGAGAGATGGAGTCTATGTGATGAACAGTAAGAAGAAGAAGAATATTCATCTACAGAATAAATGTGTAAAAGTAGATCAACTGACAAAGAATCAGTTCTTTTGTTTAGGCATTCAATGTCTTCATTAAAAATGTATGCTATTCTTTAAGGCAAAGTATTAAAATATAAGTTATGAATAATTTATGGTATAATATGATCATTAGTTTCAGGCTCAATGGAACTTTATAGGCCATTTACTGTATTTTCCAAAAAAGTATCATTTTTGTTAATATTATTAATTTTAAAAGCATTCTCATGAGGGGGTGTTGAGATGATGAACTCACTTTATAAATGAGGAGGATAATATATTGTTTCAGGCCAATCTGAATGAGAAGGAATAGAACCCTTTTATAAGAAGTCCCATCCTATCCTAGCTATACTATAATTCATTTTTCATTCATTGTTTGGATCTAATTCCTACTGCTATCCTAATATTTTATTAACATAATTTATTCATAGGTGTTTTAGCCTCTCGCCTCTCCCTCCCCTGAGACATTGAAGGAATCTGGGAAATAGATAGGTATATATATATATATATATATATATATATATATATATATATATATATATATATATATATAAATCTTTCATGTTTCCATTTTTCAGTTCATTCTCTAAAGGCAACCTTCAAAAATTATTATTCAAGTATTAAATCTATGTGTATTTAAAGTTTTCTTGTTTCTAATGATGTCTTTTTTAACAATGTTATATGTCTCATTTAATTAAATTAATCTGCTCATTATTTCTTTTTGGAGGATATTATTCTATTGCAAGCACATGTCACAACTTCTTTACCCATTCTCCAATAAATGGGCATCTCATAAATTTCTACTTCTTTGACATCAAAAAGACTTGGTATATATATATATATATATATATATATATATATATATATATATATATATATATATATATATATATATATATATATATATAAGAACACTTAGGTTGTTTTCCTTTTTCCCTGATCACTGTAGCATCCCAAGCATAATTAGGAGCGAACCCACAGATCACCCTAGGGAAATTTCTACCTTTTTTACATTTGTAAAAAAAATTGTTTAATATCCTTCTTTTATTTTCTTTTTCTTTGTGAGAAGAGAGGGATCCTATACCTATTTTTTTATCCCAACTTTGACACATCCCCTCCAACATTCATTACTTTCCTTTGCTATCATGTTAGCCAATCTGCTAGGCATAAGGTGATATCTCAGAGTTGTTTTGATTTTCATTTCTCTGATTATAAGAGATTTAGAACACTTTTTCAGGTGCTTATTAATAGTTTTGATTTCTTTAATTGAAAACTGCCTATTTGTGTCCCTTGCCCATTTATCAATTGGAGAATGGCTTGATTTTTTTGTACAATTGATTTAGCTCCTTATAAATTTGAGTAATTAGACCTTTGTCAGAGGTTTTTGTAATGAATATTGTTTCCCAACTTTATTTTTTAATCAATTTTCCTTCCATTAAATAGGTTGCTTGTGGCACAATGAATAGACTACTAGTTTTAGGGTCAGGAAGACTCTGAATTCAGATATAATTTCATAATTTAATGACTCTGTGATCATGGAGAAGTGATTTAAATGGTTTGTCTCAGTTTGCTCAACTCTAAAATGGAAATTATAATAACAACTTCTTCATGGTATTATTGTATAGATCAAATGAGATAATATTTGTAAAACTAATCAGCAGCATGCTTGAAACATAATAGGTACTATATAAATGTCCTTCCATTTCCTTTCCCAATTCCATTTCTGCTTGTCCTTAATTCAATATTGTAAACCTTAAAATTTCTTAGACTTATGAATGTTGGAAATTTCCCCATTGGGAAATTTCATACTTGAAAAATTTCCTACTGATAGTAAGAACTCTATTGGAATGTGAAAACCCTTGGCATGGGAGGATCCTTCTCCTCCCTACCTAAGACTACTTTAGGACAGAAACCTTTTGCTAAACAATGGAAAGGGCTTTGACCTATGCTTAAGCATAGAACAGGAAGTTCTTTGAGTCATGATTGATTTTAGAATTGATACAAAAGAGATACTTGGAATGACAGAACCAGGTCTTGGAACTTGCAATCTCCACCCTTCTCAGAGTAACAGGATTTAGGAAGGGCTGCAGCAAAAATCAAGATTTAATTATTTGAGAATATGACCTTCAATAGACATGTGCAAAGGGGGGCAGACCTCTGGGCGGTCCTGGGTTAAGCTAGAGCTACCATTGGCACAGGGGAGACATGGACAGTGATTGGTAGATGTGAGAACTGAGGGGAGGGGACTTAGATGGTTTCCTTAAAGAAAGAGGGAGGAGAGAGTTTTTTGCTCTGAGAGGTGGCTCTGAAGGAGGACTGAGGAGGTTGCTCTGTTGGAGGACCAGGAGAGAAGGCTGGCTCTGAAGGAGGAGAATTCTCTGGAAACATTTCTTGAAAGGAGGCTCTCTTGAAGGTGGAGCCTGAGGTTGGCATGAGAAGCCTTACCTAGAGAAATCTTGGGTGAGTGATAAAACCAACTGACTGATTTATTCATTTTTATTCCTTTCTTATGTTCTCTCTTTTTCTATTGATTAATCAGTGTATTATAAATTAAATTTCTCTATAAAACCCAGTTGGCTTGGGCATATTCACAAATTGGGAATATATTCCCTGGCGACCATCTTATAATTAAATAAAACCAAGACACAGTAGAAAACATATTTCAGTGGTCATAATTGTTATATATATTTCCCTTGCTCCCAAACATTTTAATTATCACAGTTTATGGCTCCCACTCTCTTATCTACAACTATTTAACACTCAAAACTATTTTAAATCTAACAATATATCAAATCAAAGAGGTGTTTTTAGGCTTTTCTAAAAACATTCAATTCACCATTTCTGGTAGAATAATATTTTATTATATTTTTATGCGATAATTTAATTATCCATTTCTCAATGAGGAGATACCACCTTAGTTTACAATTCTTAAATGAAGAGTTGCTAAAAATAGTCTCTTAAAAATGCATCATTTTTTTCTCTTTCTGTGATACTCTGAGGCTATAGATGTAGTAATGATATAACTGCGTGAAAAGGTATGAAAAATTTAGTGACTATTTGGGTAAGGTTAAAAATTGCTTTTCAGAAACACTGATATACAGTGCTTTCTTTTATACAGAAAGTCCTGAATGATGAGGTTTTTTTTTTGGACTATTTTTAAATTATTTTGTCAATTTAGAACATTTTATCTTGGTTACAATAATCAAATTATTTCCCTACCTCCCCTCCACCCACCCTTCCTGCAGTCAACTCACAATTTCATTGGGTATTATTTGTGTCCTTGATCAGAAAATATTTCCACATTGTTGGTGATTGCATTAGAATGTTCATTTAGAGTCTATATCCCCAGCCATTTCCCCTGGAACCATGTATTCAATCAGTTGTTTTTCTTATGTGTTTCTACTCCCACAGATTTTCCTCTGAATGTGGATAGTGTTTTTTCTCATAGATTCCTCCAAGTTGGTAAGGATCACTGCATTGCCACTAATGTAGAAGTCCATTACATTTAATTGTACCACAGTGTATCAGTCTCTGTGTAAAATGTTCTTCTGGTTCTGCTCCTTTCACTGTGCATCAATTCCTGGAGGTCATTCAAGTTCATGTGGAATTCCTCCACTTTATTATTCCTTTGAGCACAATAGTATTCAATCCCCAACATATACCACAATTTGTTCAGCCATTCCCCAATTGAAGGGCATTCCCTCATTTTCCAATTTATTTGCCACCACAGAGTGGAGCTATGAATAATTTTGTACATATCTTTTTCCTTATTTTCTCTTTGGGGTACAAACCTAGCAGTGCTTTGGCTAGGTCAAAAGGTAGGCAGTCTTTTATCACCCTTTGGGCATAGTTCCAAATTGCCTTTCAGAATTGTTGGATCAATTCACAACTCCACCAGCAATGCATTAATGTCACAACTTTTCCACATCCTCTCCAGCATTCATTACTTTCCTTTGCTGTCATATTAGCCAATCTTCTGGGTGTGAGGTGATATCTCAGAGTTGATTTGATTAGCATTTCTCTGATTATAAGAGATTTAGAACACTTTTTCATGTGCTTATTAATAGTTTTGTTTTCTTTAACTGAAAATTGCCTATTCATGTAACTTGTCCATTTATCAATTGGAGAATGGCTTCATTTTTTGTACAATTGGTTTAGTTATTTATAAATTTGAGTAATTAGACTTTGTCAGAGTTTTTTCTTATGAAGATTGTTTTCTAATTTGTTGCTTCCCTTCTAATATTCAATGCATTAGTTTTCTTTGTACAAAACCTTTATAATTTGATGTAATCAAAATTATTGATTTTACATTTTGTGATTTTTTTCTAGCTCCTGCTTGGTTTTAAAGTCTTTTCTTTCCCAAAGATCTGACATGTATACTATTGTGTGTTCAAATAATTTGCTTATAATTTGCTTCTTTATATTCAGGTCATTCACCCATTTTGAGTTTATCTTGGTGTAGGGTATGAGATGTTGATCCAAATCTAATCTCTCCCATACTGTCTTCCAATTTTCCCAGCAGTTTTTTTATCAAAAATTGGGTTTTGGTCCCAAAAGCTTGGATCTTTGGTCTTATCATAGACTGTTTGCTGAGGTCATTTACCTCAAGTCCATTCTACTAATTCTCCTTTGTATTTCTTAGCTAGCACCTAATTATTTTGATTACCACTACTCTATAGTATAGTTTGAGATCTGGGACTGCAATTATTTTGGACTTTTTAAGAAAGGTAAAAGTAAAGTTTTATATTTTCAGCTTTCTGATAGATTAATGAAGATCTGACCAATTTTCATTCATGATCTTTTTGAAATGTGAAATTCAATTTTATGTACTGCAATAATTCTTTGATTATCTAACCTACCTTTCATTTCAGTTTTCTTTCCATTTTCTTTTTTAAATTTATTCAGTCAATTACATTATTTCTTGATTACAAGAATTATATTCTATCTCTCCACTCTCCACCCTCTACCCTTCCTGTAGCCAACTCGCAATTCCAATGGTTATTAAATGTGTACTTGATCAGAAACTATTTCCATGTTGTTAATGTTTGCACTAGGATGTTTATTTAGAGTCTTCCCCAATCATATCCCCCTAGACACATGTAATCAAGAAGTTGTTTTTCTTCTGTGTTTCTACTCCCACAGTTTTTCCTCTGAATGTGGATAGAGTTCTTTCTCATAGATCCATCTGGGTTGTTAAGGATCACTGCATTGCCACTAATGTAGAAGTTCATTACATTCAATTGTACCACAGTGTATCAGTCTTTGTGTACAATGTTTTCCTGGTTCTGCTCCTTTCACTGTGCATCAATTCCTGGAGGTCATTCAAGTTCCCATTGAATTCTTCCACTTTATAATTTCTTTGAGCACAATCGTATTCAATCACCAACATATACCACAAATTGTTCAATCATTCCCCAGTTGAAGGGCATCCCCTCATTTTCCAATTTTTTGCCACCACAAAGAGAGCAGCTCTTAATATTTTTGTACATGTATTTTTCTTTATTACCTCTTTGGGGTACAAACCTAGCAGTACTATGGCTAGATCAAAGGGCAGAGAGTCTTTTAGTGCCCTTTGGGCATAGTTTCACATTGCCCTCCAGAATAGTTGGATCAATTCACAACTCCACCAGCAATGCATTAATGCTCGAACTTTTCCACATCCCTTCTGATAGACATTACTTTCCTTTGCTGTCATTTTAGCCAATCTCCTAGGTGTGAGGTGGTACTTCAGAGTTGTTTTGATTTGCATCCCTCTGATTATAAGATATTTAGAATAATTTTTCATGTGCTTATTAATAGTTTTGGTTTCTTTTACTGAAATTGCCTATTCATGTCTCTTCTCCATTTATCAATTGGAGAATGGATTGATTTTTTCATACAATTAATTTAGCTCTTCATAAATTTGAGTAATTAGGCCTTTGTCAGAAGTTTTTGTTATGAAGATTGTTTCCAAATTTGTTACTTCCCTTCTACTTTTGGTTGCATTGGTTTTGTTTGTAAGAAATCTTTTTAATTCGATGTAATCAAAATTATTTATTTTGCATTTCTGGTTTTTTTCCTTACTCTTGCTTGGTTTTAAATCTTTCTTTTCCCAGAGATCTGACATGTATACTATTCTTTATTCACCTAGTTTACTTATAGTTTCCTTCTTTATGTTCAAGTCATTCACCCATTCTGAGTTTATCTTGGTGTATGGTGTGAGATGTTGATCCAAACCTAATCTCTCCCATATTTTCTTCCAATTTTCCCAGCAGTTTTTATCAAATAGTCAATTTTGGTCCCAAAAGCTGGGATCTTTGGGTTTATCATACATTGTCTTGCTGAGGTCACTTACCCCAAGTCTATTTCACTGATCCTCCTTTCTGTCTCTTAGTCAGTACCATATTGTTTTGATGATCATTGCTTTATAGTATAGTTTGAGATCTGGTACTGCAAGACCTCGTACCTTCACTTTTTTTTCATTATTTCCCTTGATATCCTTGATTTTTGTTCATCCAAATGAATTTTGTTATGTTTTATTCTAATTGAGTAAAAACATATTTTGGTAGTTGAATGGGTATGGGACTAAATAAATAAATATGTTTGGGTAGAATGGTCATTTTTATTATGTTACCTCATCCTACCCATGAGCAGATAATGTTATTCGAATTGTTTATACCAAGTTTTAGTTATGTGGAAAGTGTTTTGTAGTTTTATTCATATAGTTCCTGTGTTTGTCTTGGGAGATAGATTCCTAGGTATTTGATATTGTCTGGGGTGAATTTAAATGGAATTTTTCTTTCTAATTCTTGCTGCTGAGATGTGTTGTAGATATATCGAAATGCTGATGATGTATGCAGGTTTATTTTGTATCCTGCAACTTTGCTAAAGTTGTTGATTATTTCCACTATCTTTTTAGTTGATTCTCTAGTATTCTTCCTGTAGACCATCATATTATTTCAAAGAGTGATAGCTTTGTCTCCCCATTACCTATTTTAATACGTTAATTTCTTTTTCTTTTCTAATTGCTACTGCTAGTGTTTCTAGTACAATGTCAAATAGTAGAGGTGATAATGGGCATCCTTGTTTCACTCCTGATCTTATTGTAAGTGCATCTAGTTTATCCCCATTGCAGATGATGTTTTCTGATGGTTTTAGGTAAATACTATTTATAATTTTTAGTAAAGGACTTTCTATTCCTATAATTTCTAGTGTTTTCAATAGAAATGAGTTGTATTTTGTCAAAGGCTTTTTTCTGCATCTATTGAGATAATCATGTGATTTTTGTTGGTTTGCTTGTTGATATGGCCAATTATGTGGATATTTTCCCTAATATTGAACCATCCTTGAATTCCTGGTATAAATCCTACCTGTTCATAATGAATAACACTCATGATGACTTGTTGGAGTCTTTTTTCTATTATTCTATTTAAGATTTTTGCACCTATGTTCATTAAGGAGAATGGTCTATAGTTTTCTTTCTCTATTTTTGATCTGCCTGGATTTGGAATCAGTACAATATTTGTGTCATAAAAGGAACTTGGTATAACTCCTTCTTTTCTTATTCTGTCAAATAGTTTGTGTAATATTGGGATTAGTTGTTCTTTGAATGTTTGATAGAATTCTTTTGTTAATCCATCTGGTTCTGGGGATTTTTTCTTAAGGAGTACTTTGATGGTTTGTTCAATTTCTTTTACAGATATGGGATTAATTAAGAATTCTATTTCTTCTTCTGTTAATCTAGGCAATTTATATTTTCATAAATATTCATACATATCCCCTAGATTCCCACATTTATTGCCATATAATTGGGCAAAATAATTTTTAATGACTGTCTTAATTTCCTCTTCATTGGAGGTGAGTTCTCCCTTTCCATCCCTTATACTGTTAATTTGATTTTCTTCTTTCCTCTTTTTTATTAGATTGACCATTATTTTGTCTATTTTGTTTTTTCAAAATACCAGATTATAGGTTTATTTATTAGTTCAATAGTTCTATCACTTTCACTTTTACTAATTTCTCCCTTAATTTTTAGGATCTCTAGTTTGGTTTTCTTCTGGGGATTTTTAATTTGTTTGCTTTTAAGTTTTTTGATTTGCATGTCCAATTCATTGAACTCTGCCCTCCCTAATTTGTTAATATATGAACTCATGGATATAAATTTTCCCCTGAGTACTGCCGTGGTTGCATCCCATAGATGTTGAAAGGATGTCTCACCATTTTCATTTTCCTCGATGAAATTATTAATTGTTTCTATGTTTTGTTCTCTAACCAATTTTGGAGAATCATATTATTTATTTTCCTATTAATTTTTTATTTGGCTCTATATGTACCCTTCCTTACTATTATTTTTATTGCATTATGATCTGAAAAGTTTGCATTTATTATTTCTGCTTTTCTGATTTTTTTGCCATGTTTTTGTGCCCTAGTACATTGTCAAACTTTGTGAATATACCACGTGATGCTGAGGAGGTGTATTCCTTTTTCCCTGTTCATTTCATATATCTATTAACTCTAATTTTTCTAAGATTACATTCACATATCTTACCTCTTTCTTATTTATTTTTTATTTGATTTATCTAAATTTGATAATGGTAAGTTCAGGTCTCCCACTAGTATCATTTTGCTATCTGTTTATTCCTTCAACTCCACTAGTTTCTTCTTTAGAATTTTGGATGCTAAACAATTTGGTGCATACATGTTTATTACTGATATTTACTCATTGTCTATACTGCCTTTTATCATGATATATTTACCTTCCCTATCCCTTTTAATAAGATTTGTTTTTATTTTTACTTTGTCAGTTATCATTATTCTGACTCCTGCCTTCTTTCTATCAGTTGAGGCTTTGGGCCAGTAGGCTTTGCACCAACCTTTAATTCTAACCTTGTGAGTGGCTACTAATCTCAAGTGTGTTTCCTGTAGATAACATATGGTAGTATTTTGGTTTCTAATCTACTCTCATATTTGTTTTTGTTTTATGGGTGAGTTTATCCCATTTGCATTCAAAGTTATGATTTCCACTTCTATATTCCCCAGCATTTTGATATCTAGTTCTGTCCTTTCTTCTTTTGCTATATCCTTTTAAACCAGAGGTTTGCTATTAATCAGTTCCCCTAAACCCCACCATTAATATGCTTCCCTTTCTGCCCCCTCCCTTTTTGTTCCTTTCTCTTTTTTTAGGGTCTGTTAAGTTCCCTCCCCCTCTCTTTCCCTCCCTTTTTGTACTTCCTGCTCCCCTAAGCCCCTTAGTTTTTCCTTCTCACTTTCCCTGTAGGTTAAGGTAGAATTCAATACCCCAATGGATCTAGATGCAATTGCCACTCAAATTGATTTATCTGAGAGATGAGCTTAAGTATTACCTATTATCATTCTCTTCCTCTCATTCTTACAAGAGTATTCTTCCCCTACCCTTCCCATGTGTATCGTTGTGTAATAAAGATTATCCTATTATTTTATTTCTTCAAGTATATCTTGTTGCCATCCTAATTCTCCCCCTCCCTTTTTCTTTTTTTGCACATCATTTCATACTACTTATTACCCCAATCTCTTCCTGTGAATGATTCCTCTAATTACTATAATAGTGAATATAATTTTTGAGAGTTACAAATAACATTTCCCCCATATACTAATATTAATAATTTGATCTTATTGTAGCCCTTAAAGAAGAAAGTTTGAATAAAAAAAAAAACATTTCCCCCCTTTTCCCTCTATTTCATATTTACCATTTCGTGGTTCTCTTGATATTTGTGTTTGGATATCAAACTTTCCACTTAGTTCTGGTCTTTTCTTTACAAATACTTCGAAATCTTCTTTTTTGTTGAACTCCCATACTTTCCCCTGGAAGTATAAAGTTAGTTTTTATGGATAGAGGAACCTTGGTTAAAGATCCTTGGTTTTTTCATTCCCTTTCCTGTCAGAAATATGAGATGGGCAGGCTCTCTGTGTATGGAGCTAAGGAGAAAGGATTTTGCCTGAGGCTAACTCTTGAATCTCTGCAGCTTCTGCTGTTTTCTGCTCTTGTCTGTTCTATCTCCTCACTGTGAGTGCCCACAGTCTGAGCTCTTCAGCCTGCTGAGGTTTCAGGTCTAGCTACTCTCAGGGGTAGATCTTTGGTGGTCTTGGTCAGCTGTCAAGGACCTAGAGGTATCTCTTACTCATTCTATATGGGCCCCTCACTCACTCACTGATTCTAGCTTATGTTTTCTCTGGATCTGGCACCATAGGTGTGCTTGGGAAAGGTAAATCAGTTTGCATTTTGGTGGGAGCTTTTTCAATTCCTTATCATGTGGAAATGCCCAAATTCTACATACCTTCAATGCTGTGCCCTACTGTAGAGTCCCTTCATTCATATGAATTTGTTTTGGGTTTTCTTTTTTTTTGGTGTTTTGAGGTAGTTTACATCGATAGGTGCTGAGGAGAAGAAGAGTCCTGCATATAGACTGCCACCATGTTTATCCGGAAGTCCCCCTCAGTTTTCTTTTAAAATATATATGCATCATAATTTATCCTATTTTAAGTCAATTTATTTTGTTTTCATCATTTCTTGTTTCATTGAATTTTTGTTTTGTGTTTGGTTATCTCTTGTCCCATTTGAGATCCCTAACAAGACCTGTTCTTATTTCAGACCTAGACATATCTAACTTAAAGTGAAGAAAGATACCTTGAATTGATCACAGTGGATACTTCGCTGATCTGAAACTATTTCTTCCTGTGGCCATTATATTTTTACTTTGCTTATCTGCTCTGTTTCCACAGGATTGTATTAGTACCCTTATGAAGTTCTGGAATGAATAATTGAGATTTTAGCAGATTCTTTGTTTTCTTCATCATTGTTCCTTCTCTTACATTGGAATTTAACAAATTGTTCAATTTGGGAATTTTTCTTTGCCATTTAAATACATATTTCTTTTCATAAACAACATTGTGACCATATGAGTGGCATATTATCAGATTTTGGCAGTTTGTATACATTGGACTACTAATATAAATAATAGAATCTATGCATAGATAGACAAATGTCACAGAATTAGTACAGATCAAAATTATAGAATTGAGGAACTTTAGTAAATCAATATATCACTTCTGTAGGGATTGAAATTATTTCATGAAATTATATGACAAGATTTTGCTATAATTCTTTGAAAATTTATAAGAATCAATTAATCAGTCATTAAATCAACCAATCAAATAATCTCTACAAGGCATATTGGGTACTGGGATTGAATTCTAACTCTGACATACATAGGCATTTTGACTTTGGAGAAGTTAATTATCTCTTTTTACTCTAGAAAATTGTTTTTTGTAATTTTCATAGGAATTGACAGATGAAGTTTCCTTACCTAGAATTTGTTTATACCAACTTTTGGCTTACATCCTACAATATTCTAGCAATATGCTCTATGTTTTGGTTGCAATAGAAACTTGAGGTAACTTACATTCTACTATTAGAAGTAGAGTGAGGGTGGTGTATAAAATCTCTACAAATAAGTAAATAATATATATATGAAATAAATATGATATTATTTTGGGTGTGAATTTGACTGGACAAAGGGGATGATCAGGAAAGCCTTTGGAAGGAGGTGGCATTGGTGCTATGTCTTGAAAAAATAGAATTTTAGGAGGCAGGGAAATGGTCTAAATGTTAGAGCTGCCTAAAAAAAGGAATATCATTGGAAAACAGAAGAATTATTAGAAACAGTGAGAAGCAAACAAAACAGTTTGCTTGAGTGGAAACTGAATGATAGGTGGGTATGCATTGAGGGAGGAAGGATGAAAGGAGTAAAGTCTACACTTATACTGGACCTAGATTTTGAAGGCCAAAATGAGGCACAAGAGATTCTTGAACAAGGCAATTACTTGATTAGACCTATGTATATTAGGCAATACTGAACTGTGTAGATGTTGCTCTCTCTAGTGTAATATAAATTTCTTGAGTGTACATGTACTATATTACTTTGCATATACAAGGCACTTATTAAAAAGTTGGTAAATTTAATTTCATCATCATAAAAAGAAAAAAAATTATGCTTGTTCTATTATACTTATTTCTGTACTAGATGAAATAGGTATTTTTCACAGAAAAAAAATGTAAAACAGTCTTTAAAATTGTTAGATTTAATTTAAAGAGAAAATGTGATCAATGGGAACATTATATTCTCCACACAATAAGCATAGGTAAGTTCTTATTACATTATGACTTAGCATGCTTCACTATTGTAATTAATATTAGATTTTACTAAGGGAGGCATTCCCTTCTCAGAAAGTAGTTCATTCATAGATTCTCAATCTAAAAAACTCTTGCCCATGTCAATCAGTCTCCACCAGGAGTACTTCTCAATATGCTTAAGGTATTTATTCAAGGGTCTTTGAAGCTTATGTGTGCATAACATATTGACTCTGTTTTCACCAATTTTCTACATGTCATCAGACATCTAGATATTTGAAAGGAATTGATTTATATATATATATATATATATATATATATTTCATTTCTTATTTGAACACTTGACACCATGTAGAAAAAAAATAGGAATACAAATTCAGAGATTTTTAAGGAATTTGAGAGTCCATCTATTCCAATCTCTTCATTTTATATATATGGCAACTAAGACCAAATGAAGTTAAATGACTTGCTAAATATCATTAGAGGTTGAATATAATTCCATGTGTTCTTTCTCAAGATTCAGTGCACTGTCTAATGTACCATAATGACTCCTATTTTCAAGGCACAAAGATTTAATTTGCTTTATAGTTTGAGTGGTTTTTCATAGAGTATTCCAAAATAGTTAAACAGGATAGTATTCTTGTTGGTAGAATTTTACAGTATGATTCTGGAAAAGGTTTCTGGTAAATATTATTATCCTTGTATAGCTGCTATAAATGTCACCATCTTTAGTTTTCCTTTCCTTTTAAGAAAGAAAAAATATTTTCTTCTGCATTATAAAAAGACATGTTTATTTTCTAGAATGGTAAAACAGATTATGCCAATAACATTGAATTTTCAGAAAAATTAATCCATTTCTCTCTTTTCTAGTCAAGGAAAAATATTAATACCAAACAATACTTGTAACTTTTTATTATTTTTTTACCTTCCAGTGAGAATGATAATGGTAATATATCATACTTCTGGTTAATGTTGTAAATTGTCCAGGTAGGTAGACATATTTAGAATAGCATTTTAAGAGGGATAACATTACATATATTGTAGTAAAATTAACATGCTAGTGGACAAATAGGAAATGAAGAAATAATTGTTTTTATTTGCTGGGAAGGATTAACAATATTTCTAAGAACTGATGTAGTAGCATTTGTTTTTGTTTTATGATTGGTATTTGTCTTTAAAAAACAAAAATTACTTGTTATCTTTCTAGATCTTTTCAATTCCTTTCCTTTATTTTGCTACAAAACCTCTAAAGCATATAGTGTACAAATGCCTTTTCCTGTGCACACACTTACTTATTTGCTTTTTACATTCTGACTTTTGGCCACACCATTGCACTCTGTACTTCAGCATCTGTTGGCAATGGCAACCTTTCTCATTGCTAAATTCAATTAATTTTTTTTCTCAGTTCTCATTGTATTTAACCTCTCTATATTTCAGATGAATGAACAATACCTTTTTCAGGAAATTTTCTCCTTTGTCTTCTCTGGTTTCCATTTTCATAGTACTCTTCCTGAATTTTTAGTGGAGAGCAGGATCATCTGTGAAAAAAGAGGTGCTTTAATTCTTTAAACAAAGACTAGTAAGCCATTAGTAAGAATGTTATAGAGTAAACTGTGTCAACAATCTAGGCCAAAGGACTTCTAAAGTCCTTTAGAGTTTAGAAATTCTCAGTCTCTCTGAGTTTTCCTTCTGCAACTCCTTAACCAGTGTCAATATTTTTCCAATTCATCATTAAACAATATCCCCCAAATCCCTATAATTCTTCCTTTAGGTTTGCAACTTCCCTATTTATTAACTGTTTCAATATATTTATTCATTTTAATGGCATTGACTACATGATGATGAACTTTACAAATATATCTCAAAACTTTTTACTTGTATCATAATATTAATATCTTTACTGCAATTTTTATCTCATAATACATAACAGAAACAATCAGGGTGCCTGGTCTCTTGTCATTCTTTCAGTCATCACTACCTGTGAGCCATTAATCAAGGCAAGTCACCTCTCTTGGATTCAAGGTTCTCCTATATAAATTAAAATAGCTGAATGAGACACATTAACTTCTTTCTGGTTAATTTAGATATCTTTGAACAAAGTTGATTTTGAACTAGTTGGTATTTTGTAATGAATATTCCTTTTTGCATATTTGGTCAAGTATATTTTTAATGATGAAATTCTGAAATTTGGTGATATAATTCACTTCCTAGTTGTACTCCCTAATCAATATTGCTTTTCTTAAACTATGCCAAAACTAAATTACTTAAAACACTACTTTCATCTTCGACAAATATTTATTTAGAACATGTTTGAGAGAGCCCAATTTGGATCAGGAAGGTAAAATGTGATTGGCATATTTTTCATATCTTTACAGACTAATTTTGACTTCACGGAAAATGTCCTGATGGAGTATGGAAACCTAGTTTAGCTGATCAAGAGTTTCTTGTGCCATTATGAGTTCAATTCCTACCTCGGGTGTTCCTTAGTTATTAGATCCTAGGAAAGTCACTTCATCTGTTGAATAGTCAAGTTCCACATCTGTAAAATGAAGATAATACTAACTGTAATATCTAACATAGGGGACTATGATAATTATAAAATAGAAACTTTTAATTTAATCTACTGATATCATCCCATTATTTTTCTTCTGTATATTTGAAGGTTCACCTTTTGTATTCAGAAAAATTCTATTTAGTCCAAATTCTTCAAGAAATTGAGAAGGAATTTTTCCTAATAACCTGCCCAGATAACAACAAAGGGAGGAGCTAGTATTCCTGCACCAATCCCTAAATTTTAATTTTTTATACTCATATCTCCTATTATTATTAATATCATATTTTAGATGAGCAAAATGAAGGAGACAGTGGTTAAATTAATTGCCAGTTATGAAGCTAATAAGTATATGAAACTAGATTTGAACTTTAGACCCTATAAAAGTCCAGCACTCTATCTATTTTATTGCTTGGATGATTAACAATTTTTTCACATTTACTCCTTTTTTTTGCGAAGGAAATGAGGTATAGTTTCTGTTGATAAACAATAGCTATAAAGAATTCACAGAACGAATGTGATATAAGGGATACATTTCTAGGTTATGAGTCAGAAAGGACTTGATTCCAATTCCTTTTCCTACACAAAATCTGAGAACCTTCTTATGCTAACATATCATATATTTATTATGTATACAGATAGTGTTGTATCATAGTATTGCAGTTGTGGAACACTGTTGCCAAGAAGGAAAAAGTAGAATGTGCTGAATAATTCACATAGTCTATTCTGCTTCCCTCTCTCAAATATTTACCTGCACAGCTAGTGTCTTACATCTCTCTCAAGTAATATTATAATTAAGTATATCTAAATAAAAGGAATTTTTAAAAATACTTTTTGATTCTAAATTTTCTACAATTTATTCCTTAAAGTGATTTTACAAAGGTGTTCACTAATTCTTAAAGAGTTTTCCTAAAACCATCCATAATGTGTAACAGTCTACATCATATATAATAACCCAATATTATAGGCAGCAACATGGCAGAGCTGACAAAGAGTATCAAAACAAACCATTCACCCTACACAAAAGAGACTGGAAGATAAAGAGAATTGACATCCAGGGAACCATAATACAGTAGGTAACAAAAGGGAGGTAGGGTCAGGTAGATAATATGTCAAGATCATTAAGCAGGCTCAGGAATACAGAAAAATAATTAGGAGTGATATGAGATATAAATTACAACAAAATATGTATTATATGGGCCCACAGATATTGATTTTAGAAATGTCAGAGACCTCTAGGTAAATGTCCTTAATTGAGGAAAGGACAAATAGGATAGGATTATCCCACAATAATTCAAGAAAGCTTCTTTAACAATATTTCCTAATGAGTAGAAAGCCAAAATCTAATTCCAGAAGCAAATTCAAATTTACAAAATTTCTTAGTGGAGTCTCAAGCAGATAAATATTCAATTGACTAATATTTAACAAAATAAATTAAAAAATAAAGTATTACATATATAATGTTAATTTGTGTTTTAAGCCAGTATGTAGCTCTCAAGTATTCTTTTCTAAACAAGTTTAATTCCACTAGAAATAATGAATCTATAGGACAAAACAATTATTTTATCTAAGATTTTTTAAAAAGGTTAAGAATATTTCTTTTATATGATATCAAAACTCAGTCAAAAATAAATCCAGTGTTAAAAAAGGGTATTTGGTATGAAAAAAACACTGAATCATTTATTTGGCATCAACTCTCAAAAATTAAGTTGCTAATCAATATTTTGAAATTCTATAGGCACAGTTCTTATATGTTAGATATACTCTTGAACAATGGGTAATATTCATGTAGCATTTGCCAGAATACTCTGGGAGTATGGGGCACCCCATAAATGAAATACTCATATCAAAGAATTGTATTGAATTACCTAATAAAATGGCAGAGTTCTAGCATGCATTGAATCCTAGATCATTCCCAAATGTATCATCAGAACCTAGAGATGCACCACTCTGCTAAGAATAAAAAAAAAGGATCATCTATATTCTCTGCTATTCAATGCAGACATTCACCCTTGTTGATCTTAGTGCCTTTACTTAGTATACTATGAATTTATCTTTTGTATTTATGTATAGGGAAAAATTTATTAAAAACATAATCTCTCATAGTAAAATGAACAATTTTTATTGCATGAAATTTAAGTTTTCATACAACCAAATATGAGTTCTAGTAAACATCTGAAGAGAAATAAGTAACTAGGGAAACTTTTTATAGTACATTTCTCTTATAAGGATATCAGTTCCAAGATACATGAGAAATTGAATCAAACTCATGAAAATAAATCATATCTAAAATAGATAGTCAGAGGAAAGGGCTAAAATTTGTAGATGTGACTCTTTGTGTCTTATGCCCTCATTTCTTCTATTTTGCTATTATTACCATAGGAGTGGAAGGGGACTGCATATGAAAATATATGATTTGTTTTTGTTTCATGTGTTGCCATAGTTAAAAACAATCAATCATTGTGTCTCTGTGAAAAACTCATACATTCTTAATTGATCTGATGCTTAGAAAGCATCTTCATTTTCCTTTCAGGGCCATATCTTGAAACATTTTCAGAATGCTATAGCCTGACTATCAAGCATAGCCTTAAAAAGTAGTTTGAACTTTGTAAAGTTGATGTACTGCAGTAGGTTTTAGAAAAGGCTAGGAAATTGGGAATGGGGTAGAACTAGCATCTTGACAGTGATGGAAGAGAATCAGGAACATTCAAGGAATATGTATTCTGGGTCTACTATATATGTACATATTATTACATCTTCAAACTCTTTGAAGGCAGGGATTGCTTCAGTTTTTTTCTCTATATCCTGTGCCTAATACATAGTAAGCAGGTAATAAATGCTTATTTATTAATATTCAATTTATTGAATATAAAACATAGGGAAGATATAGTCCCTGCCCTTGATAAGCTTAAAATACAGTGAAAAGATAAGACACAGACATTAATGGAAAAAACAAAATAAAACAATAAGTTGTTGAAGCAACTCAGAAGTAAATCAAAATGACACATTAGATAAGAATACAAAACAAGAAATGATAAAAACAAACTGTTCTAACCATATTAGAAGGACAACAGGAAACCATTAAAGGGAAATCAAGTAGCAAGGAATGAACAAGGCAGGTGGATAAGAGAGTAAAGTTTCATGGGCCATGTCTCTGGAGTATCTTGAATGCCATTCTGAGGGATTCCAGCTTGACATCTAAGACATAGTAAATCATGGGGGCCTTATAATCAGAGCAGCAACATAATAAACATAGCATTTAAAATAAATTAATCTGGTAGCTCCTGTTTCCTTGCCTCAAATCTCTCCCCTTTCTATTATTCATATTATTTTGATCCATGTGCCCCAGAAAATCCCAGGAAAACAATTTTGTTAGTTACTGCTCTTAGGAAAGTGGGAGGGTAAATAAGAACTTCCTTTTAAATATTCAGCTAGGTTTGGCCTATAGTCTGTGCCCACACATTTCTTCCACACAGCTGTCAAAATGATTTTACTACAGTGCAGATATGGCTATGCCACTCTCTTATTCAATAAGCTTCAAAATACCTATTACTTTGAGGATCAAATGTGAACTCTTCTTTTGGCACTTACCACATTTCATAATCTCACCCATCTTACTTTTGTAGCTTTATTATACTTTATTTCATATGTTCTTTGATCTAATTGGCTCTTTAAGTGTTCTTCAATATGGCCCAAACTTGCCTTTCTCAATATCTTTTCCTTCTTCCAAATTAGAATATAGATTTTTCTCATTGTTATCTCTATCTCTTTGAATCATTTATTTATTTCAAAGCCTCTGCTTCTCTCTATATATCTGTCCATCTTAGTCTTTCTGTCTTTTATTGTTTCCACTTGAATAAAAGCTCCCTGAAAGAACTCTCATTTTTGCCTTTCTCTTCACAGAACTGATTGATCAATGGTGCCTAGAAAATAATATATATATATATATAATATAATTCTTTTTGACTGATTGATTACCTAAGAGTAGAGATATATAGGTAAAAATTATGACATTACCTTGTAAAGGAAGGGACATAATGCTCACAGCTGGATCCCAGACTATTCCCCATAAGGTAACACTGGGATAGAAAAAATAACTTACATTTTTTGTGAGTTTCAAAAGAGACTTCCCTTGCAACAAACCTGTAAGGATCATCATTATAAAGATGTGAAAATTAATACGTAGAGATATTAAACGGAATGTAAGAAAACACATTTAGTACATTCAGTGCAAGATTTTGAAAACATTGAAAGTATTTCATTGTCTTGTTGTTCTTTTTTTTTTAAAATATATTTTATTTGATCATTTCCAAGCATTATTCGTTAAAGACATAGATCATTTTCTTTTCCTCCCCCCCCCACCCCCCATAGCCGATGCGTAAGTCCACTGGGCATTAGATGTTTTCTTGATTTGAACCCATTGCTTTGTTGATAGTATTTGCATTAGAGTGTTCATTTAGAGTCTATCCTCTGTCATGTCCCCTCAACCTCTGTATTCAGGCAGTTGCTTTTTCTCGGTGTTTCCACTCCCATTGTCTTGTTGTTCTTAATGTTGTTTCATTACATAATTGCCATAGGTAAAAAGGCTAGTTGTGTTGTTCTTCATCTTTAAGCTGCCATGAAATTTCAATGCTGTGCCGCTGAGGAGTACAATGACATTCTTTTCCATTTGTAGAATCTAACATAGATTACAAAGATTTTCTTCCTGCTTTCTTATTAATTGGATTCATTTAGGATGAACATAAAACAAACAAAAAAGAATCCAATCCTTTTCATGCACAGAAAAATAAATCGCTATAATTCATTAATAGAAATAATAATTGATGAAAAGCCCACACAGACAAAATTAAACCTGTTATGAATTAAAATTACACTTTTGAATATTTTTTTTAATTTTTTGCTTCACTACTAAGTTCCAGAAATAGAATTTATAGCTATAATAAACAAGGAATAGCTTTCATCTCCCTTGAAAAAATTTAAAGGGGGAAAATGAGTGTATATAAATGTGTAAAAGGACTGTGAGACTATTATTTTTTTGACTTTTTAAACATTATTTTATTTGGTTATTTACAAACATTATTTATTGGAAACAACGATCATTATCTTTTCCTCCCTCTGCCCCCCTCCCACCACTTCTCCCATAGCCTGCACAAAATTCCACTGGGTTTCACCTGTGTTCTTGGTTCGAACCCATTTCCATGTTGTTGGTATTTGCAGTAGAGTTTTCATTTAGAGTCTCTCCTCAGTCATTTCCTCTCAGGCCCTGTAGTCAAGCAGTTGCTTTTCATCAGTGTTTTTACTCCAACAATTTATTCTCTGCTTGTCAATAGTGTTTTTTAAAACCCTGCAGAATGTTCAGAGACATTGCATTGTCCCTAGTAGAGGAGTCCATTACCTTCAATTGAACCACACGGTATCATTCTCTGTGTACAATGTTTTCCTGGTTCTGCTCCTTTCACTCTGTATCACTTCCTGGAGGTTGTTCCAGTCTCCGTGGAATTCCTCCACTTTTTATTCCTTTTAGCACAATAGTATTCCATCACCAACATATACCACAATTTGTTCAGCCATTCCCCAATTGAGGGACATACCCTCGTTTTCCAATTTTTGGCCACCACAAAGAGCACAGCTATGAATGTTCTTGTACAAGTCTTTTTCCTTATTATCTCTTTGGGGTACAAACCCAGCAGTGCTATGGCTGGATAAAAGGGCAGACAGTCTTTTATTGCCCTTTGGTCATAGTTCCAAATTGCCCTCCAGAATGGTTAGATCAGTTCACAACTCCACTAGCAATGAATTAATGTCCCTACTTTGCTGCATCCCCTCCAGCATTCATTACTTTCCAAAGCTGTCATGTTAGCCAATCTGCTAGGTGTGAAGTGATACCTCAGAGTTGTTTTGATTTGCATCTCTCTGATTATCAGAGATGTAGAGTACTTTTTCATGTGCTTATTAATAGTTTTGATTTCTTTGTCTGAGAACTGCCTGTTCATGTCCCTTGCCCATTTAACAATTGGAGAATGGCTTGATTTTTTGTACAATTGATTTAGCTCTTTGTAAATTTGAGTAATTAAACCTTTGTCAGAGGTTTTTATGAAGATTGCTTCCCAATTTGTTGCTTCCCATCTTATTATAGTTATATTGGTTTTGTTTGTACAAAAGCTTTTTAATTTGATGTAGTCGAAATTATTTATTTTAAATTTTGTGCCTCTTTCTATGTCTTGCTTGGTTTTAAAGTCTTTCCCTTTCCAAGGGTCTGACATGTATACTATTCTGTATTTACCTAATTTACTTATAGTTTCCTTCTTTATTTTCATGTCAGATACCCATTTTGAATTTATCTTGGTGTAGGGTGTGAGGTATTGATCTAATTCTAATCTCTCCCACACTGTCTTCCAGTTTTCCCAGCAGTTTTTATCAAATAGTGGATTTTTGACCCAAAAGCTGGGATCTTTGGGTTAATCATATATTGTCTTGCTGAGGTCACTTGCCCCAAGACTATTCCATTGATCCTCCTTTCTGTCTCTTAGCCAGTACCAAATTGTTTTGATGACTGCTGCTTTGTAATATAGTTTGAGATCTGGGACTGCACGGCCCCCTTCCTTTGTATTTTTTTAATTATTTCCCTGGATATCATTGATCCTTTGTTATTCCAAATGAACTGTGTTATGTTTTTTTCTAAATCAGTAAAGACATTTTTCAGAAGTTCTTAGCGTATGGCATTAAATGGATAGATAAGTTTGGGTAGAATAGTCATTTTTACTATATTGGCTCTTCCTACCCATTAGCAGTTAATGTTTTTCCAATTGCTCAAGTCTAGTTTTAGTTGTGTGAAAAGTGTATTGTAGTTGTGTTCATATAGTTCCTGTGTTTGTCTCGGGAGATAGATTCCTAGGTATTTTATTTTGTCTAAGGTGATTTTGAATGGGATTTATCTGTCTAGTTTTTGCTGCTGAACAATGTTGGTGATATATAGTGTGACAAGGAAATCACTTTAAAAGACTGATATATATTAATTTAAGGTCTCCAAGGAATTCAGCTATGTAATTCCTAAATGAAAACTCAAGTCAGCAGTCAACCTTTTATGGAGTTTAATTACAAACAGGAGGAAGAAAGGTATTAGAGAGAGAGAGAGAGAGAGGGAGAGAGAAAGGGAAGAGAAGAGAATAGGGCTTAAATACCCCCTCTGTTTAGGCTGGGCCAAAAGGCCCAAGCCCTTAGAAAGCTGAGGCAAAGGAAAGATATCAGTCCCTATCACTCACGTGACCAAAATGGAGAAACAGTCTCAGGGGCCACCACCTCCAGGTTCCTTCAGAGCAAGCTTCTCAGAGCACCTATCCAACCAACCACCTCTTGGTCCTCAGACCCCTCTATCTTTAAGGAAACCATACAAGATCCCTCCCCTCAGTTCTCACATCTACCAATCACTGTCCATGTCTTCCCTGTGCCAATGGTGGCTCTACCTTAACCCAGGACTGCCCAGAGGTCTGTAGCTTTGCACATGTCTGTTGAAGGTCATATTCTCAAATAATTAAATCTTGATCCATTGCTACAGCCCTTCCTAAATCCTGTTACCCCGAGTAGGGTGGAGATTGGAATAATTAAATTTTGATCTATGCTGCAGCCCTTTCCATTGTTCAGCAAAAGGTTTCTGTCCTAAAGTAATCTTAAGAAGGGAGGAGGAGCAACCTCCCTTGCCAATGGGGTTCACATTCCAATGGTGAAATTTCCAACATTCACAAGTCTAAGAAATTTTAAGGTTTACAATAGAAATGCTGATGACTTATGCAGGTTTATTTTGTATCCTGCAACTTTGCTAAAGTTGTTGATTATTTCAATTAGCTTTTTGGTTGAATCTCTAGGATTTTTTAAGTAGACCATCATGTCATCCGCAAAGAGTGATAACTTGGTCTCCTCCTTGCCTATTTTGATGCCTTCAATTCCTTTATCTTCTCTAATTGCTACTGCTAGTGTTTCTAGTACAATGTCAAATAATAGAGGTGATAATGGGCATCCTTGTTTCACTCCTGATCTTATTGGGAATGCATGTAGTTTATCCCCATTGCAGATGATATTGGCTGATGGTTTTAGATATATACTATTTATTATTTTTAGGAATAACCCTCCTATTCCTATGCTTTCTAGTGTTTTCAATAGGTATGGATGTTGTATTTTATCAAAGGCTTTTTCTGCGTCTATTGAAATAATCCTGTGATTTTTGTTGGTTTGCTTGTTGATATGGTCAATTATGTGGATAGTTTTCCTAATATTGAACCAGCCCTGCATCCCTGGTATAAATCCTACTTGATCATGGTGGATGACCCTTCTGATCACTTGCTGGAGTCTTTTTGCTAGTATCCTATTTAAGATTTTTGCATCTTTTTGCATTCATTAGAGAGATTGGTCTATAATTTTCTTTCTCTGTTTTTGTCCTGCCTGGTTTTGGAATCAGTACCATGTTTGTGTCATAAAAGGAGTTTGGTAGAATTCCCTTTTTGCTTATTATGTCAAATAGTTTGTATAGTATTGGGATTAACTCTTCTCTGAATGTTTGGTAGAATTCACTTGTGAATCCGTCGGGCCCTGGCGATTTTTGATTAGGGAGTTCTTTGATGGCCTGTTGGATTTCATTTTCGGATATGGGATTATTTCAAAATTCTATTTCATCTTCTGTTAGTCTAGGCAGTTTGTATTTTTGTATATATTCATCCATATCACCTAGATTGTTGTATTTATTGCCATATAGTTGGGCAAAGTAATTTTTAATGATTGCCTTGATTTCCTCTTCATTGGAGGTGATGTCCCCCTTTATATCTTTGATGCTATTAATTTGCTTTTCTTCTTTCCTTTTTTTAATTAGATTGACCAGTACTTTGTCTATTTTGTTAGTTTTTTCAAAGTACCAGCTTCTAGTCTTATTTATTAAATCAATAGTTCTATCACTTTCAATTTTATTAATTTCTCCCTTAATTTTTAGGATTTCTACTTTAGTTTTCTGCTGGGGGGTTTTAATTTGATCTCTTTCAAGTTTTTTTTATTTACATTTCAAATTGACTGATATCTGCTCTCCCTAGTTTGTTAATATATGCACTCAGGGATATGAATTTTCCTTTGATTACTGTTTTGGCTGCATCCCAAAAGATTTGAAAGGATGTCTTGCCATTGTCATTTTCCTCGGTGAAATTATTAATTGTTTCTATGATTTCTTCTCTAACTACATGATTTTAGAATATCATATTGTTTAATTTCCAATTAATTTTTATTTGGTTTTCCATGTACTGTTACTGATCATTATTTTTATTGCCTTGTGATCTGAAAAGGCTGAATTTATTATTTCTGCTTTCCTGCATTTGTATGCCATGTTTCTGTGACCTAATGTATGGTCAATCTTTGTGAATGTGCCATGTGGTGCTGAGAAGATGTTTTCCTTTTTGTCCCTATTTATTTTTCTCCATATGCCAATTAACTCTAATTTTTCTAAGATTTCATTCACTTCTTTTTCCTCTTTCTTGTTTATTTTTTTATTTGATTTATCTAAATTTGATAATGGTTGATTCAAATCTCCCACTAATATTGTTTTACTGTCTATTTCTTCCTTCAATTCTCATAGTTTCCCCATTAGAAATTTGGGTGCTATATTTTTTGGTGCATACATGTTGATTAGTGATATTTCCTCATTATCTAAAGTCCCTTTTAACAAAATATAATTACCTATCCCCTTTAATCAGGTCTATTTTTGCTTTGGCTTTGTCAGATATCATGATTGCCACTCCTGCCTTCTTTCTGTCAGTTGAGGACCAGAATGTCTTACTCCATCTTTTAATTCTGACCTTGTGGGTGTCTACCCGCCTCATGTGTGTTTCTTGAAGACAACATATGGTAGGGTTTTGGATTCTAACCCATTCTGCAATTCATCTACTTTTTATGGGTGAGTTCATCCCATTCACATTCAAAGTTATGATTGTGACTTATTAATTCTCTGGCATTTTGATATCCTTCCCTAATTCTAACCTTTCTTCTTTAGCTCTAACCTTTTAATCCAGTGATTTACTTTAAATTAGTCCTCCTTGTCCCCTCCCTTGATATGTTTCCCTTTCTAGCCCCTCCCTTTTTGTTCTCTCCCCCTATCCCCTCTCCTTCCCTCCCCTTTTGTTTTCCCTCCCCCCCTTCCCCCATTGGTTTTCCCTTTTCCCTTCCCTTGTTGGGTAAGATAGAATTCAAGATCCCAATGGATCTGGATGTTTTTCCCTCTCAGAGTTGATTTCCCTGAGAATAAGGTTTAAGTGAAAACTCTCTTCCTCTCCTTCTTATAGGAGTTTTCCTCCCCTCCCCTTCCCATGTGAATCTTTGTGTGAGCAAGATTATTCTATTTGATTTTTCTTTTCCCCCTATTTGTCTCTTCTCCCTCTATTTTCCAAGTCCGTCACCTTGTCAGTGAGATATTTTATGTTCTCTTCTAATTTCTTGATCTTTTGGCTTTGATTTATTGATTCTTACTCTTTTACCTGCTCTTTGTCTTCCAGTTGCCTAATTCTGACCTTTAAAGCCTGGTTTTCCTTTTCAGTTTGGTTAAACCAGTTTTTTAGTTATGTGAAATTCTTTTTCATTAATTCCCACTTTTCCTGCCAGAAGGCTTCCATGTTTTTGATCATTTTCGATTCAAATTCTTCAAAAGTTTGTGGAGAGTTTCCATTTACTTTGGAAGGTTTTGGAGCATTTGTTTATGTTTCCTCTTCTATCTCCTTTGCATTTTGTATTTTTTCTCCATAAAATGTGTCCAAAGTTGCCCCCTTCTTGTTTTTTCCTGTTGTTTTGAGGCTTTTTTTGCTTCTGTGCTGTTTGCCATCTCTATCTGAGTGAGGGGGGGCTGGCTCTTCTGTTATCTGTCTGGTGTTCATTGGCTTTAGCCCCAGGCAAATTGTCTGTCTTCCCCAGGAAGCCCAGAATTTCTGGTGTTTCGGTGTTACTACCCTCCTCAATTCCCTCCAATGCTTCTCTGTTGCCTTACTTCTATGCTCTGCAAGCTCTGGCTTGACACTCTCAGATGTATTTCAATGCCTTTGCTGGCCAGAGGAGCCTGCACTCTGAGGGGGAGAGGCTGTGGCTTCCTGGAGCTCCAAGGGCTGGTGATAGGATTAACCTCAGACTGAGTATGCCCTGAGGCAGGGACCTTTGGTGAGACTCAGATGGAAGGATCTGGTCAGGGGGCTGCAGGCTCCCCCTGGCTCTCTCTGTTTCCCTGTTGTCTGGGAGCCCCCGTGACTGGCTCAGGTTTTTTTCAGGATGCAGCCTTCAGAATAGCCGGCTCCCAAGGCCCTTTTGCCTGCCTGAGGTTCCTGTTGCTGCCTCAGATTCAGGCCTCTGGGTTGTGGGGGGATGGGTCCTGGGACCTTCCTTTTGACTACCCCTTAGATCCGAGTGATCTTGGGTTCTGACTTTTGGGGGGCCATACCTTTTGATCCAGGTCCAGGAGGAGTGTTCCCTGATTCTATTCTGTTGTTTGTTTTGAATTCCGTTGCCCTAGGAGCATTCAGTTTGAGATCAGTAAGGAAGGGTTTCTAGAGCTCTGAACTTTAGCTTTCTCTAAGCTGCCATCTTGACTGGAAGTCCGAGACTAATTATTTTTTACCTCCAAGTTTAAAGGAGTTTTAGAATGAATTAAGATTTGAGGAAGAAAATATCAGTGTAGTTTTGGCATCTCTGGACATTCCAATTTTTGTAATTAATGCAAATTATGAATCTGGGTTCTGAAAGTGATACTTTCATCTATACAGATATCAATCCATTTATTTATATACACAGACACAAATAAAATTACTCTTACCCTTGTTTTACATAGTCTGATCATTTAACATCATCTGGAATCTTGAGGGAATCACCATACTTCTATGATCGTTAGTTTTATTAACTTTAAAAGGATATGAGTGAACTAGAAAAAGAAATAAAATTCATCTGGAATCACAAAAGATCAAGAATACAAAGGGAACTAATAAAAATGTGAGATAAGGTAGCCTAGCAGTTAACACAATATAAACTGTACTTACTGTAAAGCAATAATCATCAAAACGATCTGGTACTGGCTAAGAAATACAAGGGTGGATCAATGGAATAAATTAGGGGTAAATGACCTCAGCAATCTAGTGTTTGATAAACCCAAAGTTTCCAGCTTTGGGGATAAGAACTCAATATTTGACAAAAACTGCTTGGAGAATTGGAAAATTACATGGCAAAAATTAGGCTTAAATCAATCTCACGTCCTCTACCAAGATAAGATCAAAATAGGTATATGGTTTAAACATAAAGAGTGATATAAGTAAATTAGGTGAACATAGAATAGTTTACTTGTCACATCTTTGGTGAAGGGAAGTATTTATATACAAAAAAGAGATAGAGAACATTAAAAGATATAAAGTGAATAATTTTGATTATATAAAATTTAAAAGGTTTTATACAAACAAAACCAATTCAATTAAGATTAGAAGGAAAACAACAAACTGGGAATATTTTTATAATAAATTTCTCTGACAAACGTCTCATTTCTCAAATACATAAAGAACTACATAAAATTTATAAGGATCCAGGTCATTACCCCTCTGACAAGTGATCAAAGGGTATGAATAGGCAATTTTCAGATGAAGAAATTAAAGCTAACACTAATCATGAAAAATTGTTATAAATAGCTCTTGTTTAGAGAAATGAAAACAGAAAGAACTCTAAGGTACCACCTCACAACTATCAGATTGGCCAATATGAAAATCAAGGAAAATAATAAATATTGGAAGGGATATGGCAAAATTGGGACACTAATATTTTGTTGGTGGAGTTGTGAACTGATCCAACCATGCTGGAGGGTAATTTGGAATTATACCCAAAAGGCTATAAAAGAATGAATATCCTTTCATCCAGTAATAACTCTATTAGGATTGTATCCCAAAGAGATTTTTAAGAATGGCAAAGGACTCATTTGTATAAAAATATTCATAGCTGATATTTTTGTGGTGGCAAAGAATTGAAAACTAGCAGGATGTCCCTGAATTGAGAAATTTCTGAGCAAATTATGTTATATTGTAGCATACTTTCATGCTATAAGGAATTATGAACAAGATGATTTCAGGAAAAACTGGAAATATCTATATAAACTGATGCAGAGTGAAATAAGCAGAACCAAGAAAACATTGTACATGGTAACAGCAATATTAAGAAATATTCAAATGTAAGACTTTGCTGCTAACAGCAATACAATGATCTAGACAAATTTTGAGGGATTTATGAAAAGTAATGCTATTCACCTACAGAAATAACTGTTGGAGTAAGAATTCAAATGGAAACATGTGATTTATCACTTTTTTTTTACATGAGTGTATATTTTAGAGTTTTGGTTTTATAAGATTATTATTTAATAAAAATGAATAATATGAAATGTTTTTTGCATGATAATACACTTATAACCCAGATTGAATTGCCAGCCAGCTCTGGAAGGAGAGAAGGAAGAAAGAAGGGAGACAATTTGGATTATATAATTTTAGAAAACTCATGTGCAAATTAATTAAAATAAAAAACACAAAAAAGGATACCAGTGTATTAAATTATATCTTAGATTTCTTCTAGATCTAAATCTATGATTCTATGATTTTGTTACATTTTTTCAATAGCACTTCTCTTCTGAATGTGAAATTAAAATTAATATCCAAAAATACTCCAAGTATTATATTTAATAAGATTTATTTATAATAACTAGAAACAAAAAGGAAATAAAAGGCTAGAGAAAAAGAGAGAGCTGACTCAGCCATGCATGTGGGAAAAAGAGAGAGAGGACTGTCAAAACACCCAACTATATACATTATACACAAGTTTTCAAGGTAGGAATGAAAGAGGAAAGGATGTTGGGAGATGTAGTTCAAAGGCACAAGATTTTCTAATTAAACATGAATCATCAGTGTTGAGTAGGTTTAAGGGCCCGTTATTAAATTTGGATAGTGTCAAAATATACAAATTATACATTCTCAAACTGATCTGACAACAGAAGACTTTAGGTATCATGAATTTTTTGTACAAACTAATTCAGAATATTTTCCATTATTGAATAATGATTTATTTTATTTCTCTGCTTTATGATGAGTCAATTGAAGAATAGCACTTCATGTATTTGTCTTGGTTTCTGTGAAAACTATGTGATTTTCTAAACATGATTAACAGTAAAAATTTTAGGTATTTCAATATCTGTTATAAACGTTATGTGACTTGGGCATCACACATATACTGTGAATTGGTTTCTATTAATTTCCACATTTTCTGATGAATGAACTTATGTTCATAAATGTTAAATGACTTGCCAATATAATAAATTCTATAAAAAATGTTAAACACATATTATGTGTCAGACATTTTACTAAGCACTGCAGATATAATTAGACAAATAAATACAGATCCTATCCTCAAGAGGCTTTCAATCTAATGGCGGGAGACAAAAAATAAAAGAGCACAGCATGAGAGTTGGAGGAGACACCAGGGAATACTTATCATGGGCACATCTTATTCTATATTATTGAAACCAAGAAGAATAGCACATATGAAATAAAGTAAGCTGAAAATAGTTTCTTATCTCAATAAAGGAAGGCATTCAGATCAAGTTAACACCACATTCTCTAGCTTGGCCAATCAGAGGGGACAGGAAGCTGATGGAAGTGTTGTTAATCATGACTAAGTTAGGAGCACAGTGATGCAATTAGATATGATGAGCTCAACCTTGCCTATGCAGTTAGTAAATTCCTGAGTGAAAATTTAAACTTCTTGATTATATTTCTAGGACTCTGTGAATTACATCATACTTCCTCTCAATGTATTTTATTTAATAAAGATACTTCTTGGCTTTATAAGATTTTATTTTATGATTTTACAGTTGTGGAGGGGGGGTGCTATTGTTTCTTCCATCACTTACACCACCATAAGTAGCTTACTGTAGAGAAAATTTGCATTGTGACTTGAATCTTGAATAAGAATGTAATAGTCATTTGTGGAAATCTATGTGGATATTTAGGACTTTGAGGTCTGAGTATTCCATGTCCTGTGAAATGATGCAATTAATCACTGACGTCTTGGTTTTTGAGTCACAAGCATAGACCAACATTCCTAGGTTCAGAAAAAGTCATGATCTTGTGTAGAAATCAATATGACACATAGCTTAGAGTCAAAGCATGCTGCAAAAAGAGTCATAAATAATCTTTTTTTTTAAAGTATGCAGTAAACAAAGTATCTTAATGTTCAATTCGCAGAAGGATCTATGATGTCTGTATTTATGCAGACTGGAAAATAATTAACTATTTAAATTAAACTAACTGCATAAGATCACCAAATTAACCACTTACTAATTAACTATATTAAGGTCCATCTTAAGGAGCAAAATTATCAACTTGACTTTACTTGAGAATAGTTTGCCAAAATATTGGACATACCCCACTTCTGTTTGTCATGTTATATTGTCATATATGTAGTAAAACAATTGTGGATAAGATATGACTTCATTATATTCAAGAAAATAATATTATATGAAGTACTTTATTCCAATCAAATCCATTATAATGTGATGAAAAAGCTCATGTGCTTGAGTAGGATGTAATTTATTCAATGAGAAAATTTAAAGAACAACTATTTCATGAAGTTCAATATATCCTATGATAATTTCAAAGGACAACAGTCAGATGACTCCACTACAATTCATATAATATTAAAAGGAAGTGAGTAAAAATACCACATGATTTTTGGACAAGGATGGGTTGTTATTTGCATCATTTCATGATATGTGCAAAATACTCAAAATTCAAAGCAACTGTTCTTTTCTCATATCCACTAGGTCATTCTTAATACAGCAGGTTAAATACATTACTTATGTCTCCAATCAATGAAAGAAAACTTGAACTACATTTGTATAAATTATGTTCCTAAGTCTGTACTTAACTCCTCTTTAATATTTTCTTCTCCTTGAGATGAGTTTAGAACTTTTTGTACCTGTTCTTACAATAAGGCAACTCAAAGCCAAATCCTTCATGACAATGAATAGGTGTTTTAAAAAATTGATAAATGGGGACACATACAGTTGGTTGGAATGAGAATCAACAATGACTAAGTCTTCTCTGGATTTGTATCCAGAATAGACCATGTTTACTATGTGGTCTCATTTGAATCAATATATGTGTTGTTGTTTTTCCTGAAGAACACTTAAACTTAAATCAGAGTCCCTATAATTCTGAATTTGTTTAACATAAATGCTTTCTTTTAACATCATTGTTTGCTTATTCCCCATACTCATCCATATTATTCCCATCTCTCCAGTTCCTGCCAGTTTAAAGTATATTCCCTGAGGATAATAACTGTTGTCTTTGTCTTCCCAACAGGAAAAACAAGGCCTAGCAAATAGCAAGCTTTTATCATATTCTTATTGAATTGAATTGATTGGATGAGTAAGGATGAGTAAGTACTTAGATTAAATAGCAAACAAATCAAAACATGCATCCATCTTTTTGAAAATGTACTTTATTACTATATATTTTCATTGCTAACAATCTGAGTGAGATCCTATACTTACGTCCTAATTCAATACACAAAGTTGAAACTACTACATTAAGCCTGATCTAGTAGAGCACAAAATGAGGAGCTCGATGGTGCTGTGGATAGAGTTCTAGAACTGTGGTGATGAAAACAAGGGTTTGAAATCTTGCCTCAAATGACTTCCAGCTGTGTGATCATGGGAAGATCCCTTAACTTCAGATTTCCTTACTTTCCTCATAAATAAAGAGTAAATAACAATAGCTCCCAGAGTTGTGAGGATCAAATGGAGTTTTTGTAAAGCTTTGATAAGTGCTATTATGTTATGAGCTCTATATTTAACCTTTTTTAATCTCTCTCTAACACAGTATATGGCACATAGTAGGTGTTAAGGTATATCTATTGACTAACATAAGCTTTATCAAATAACCACTGTTTGGCAAGTCTCTATTATAGGCCTGGAGAAGGACTATCATATTCTTGTCAAAGAACAGCTAAAGTAAGTCATAAAAACTGTGTTAAAGGTTTGGTTTGAGAATACTGAATTTGAGGTTGAGAAAACAAACAAACATATGAAAAGACCATCTAATTGGTCACAGAAGAATTTGCTAAAAATTAGATGGTGAAGGTCTATAGATCTAGACGCAAAGAGGAACTGAGAGGTCATTTCAGGAGGACTCATTTTTCATATGATTAATTGCAATCCCAGGGTGATTGAAGTGAATTCCCCAAAGCCATACAGGCAGTAGACATTAAAGGTGGGATGCTAGAAGTATTCATTCCAGAGCCAAGGTTCATTTCACTGTGTGATAAATGAATAGGGCAGCTAGATAGCACAGTGGATACAGTGCCTTGCCTGAAGTCAGGAAGACTTATCTGCCTAACAATCTAGCCTTAAACATTTGCTGTGTGATGCTGAGCAAGTCACTTTACTCTGCCTCAGTTTCTTCATCTGTAAAATGATCTTGCTAAGGAAATGACAAACTACTCCACTATCTTTCCCAAGAAAACCCCAAATGGGGTCATGAAGAGTTGAACACTATTTAAATGACTTAATAACAACAAATCAGGAAATAAGGTTAATTGATAGAATCATGGATCCCTGAAGTACTGAAAGGAATGAGATGTTTTTAATTTGTCCTCCACAAAAATGTCACAGATATACAATTGTACCAAAAGTGAAAGTTCATGAGTCTTCAGACAATCCTTTAGAATATCCTTTATTTTGGCCAAGTTTTAGAAATAATAATCATCTTTACACAGTCAGAAGCGAGATGCAGAAGGCCACATTTGGCACTTTCTATTAGTTATGGTTGGTCTTCCTGCTGTACTTGGTGTGGAGATTTCAGGATAGTTATATATCATATGCAGAATGTTTACTACATATTAGAGAATATTCTTTATTCCTTCTATTTTTCCAGAGTATGGGGACTTCAGATATTAAACATTACAGAAATCTTCAATTGGTTAGTTTTATATAAGAATTTTTATTTCATTTTTTTGAGGATGGTTCTTTGGGAGAGTATGGATTATGCAGTAGGTTTTTTAAAATATTTTGTAAAATTACGCTAAAAGAAAGTAATTGGTTTTATAATGTAGATATCCAAATTATTTATACTTCTAGTGGCTAAAATATGCTGCCTCCCAAGTAAAAGCAAAAGATTAAAATATCTGGGATAAAATTTCCTAATAATAAACATAAATATTGTCATGACATAGCATTTAGATTTTATCTATGTATCGACTGCATTGAAGCTCTTATGTTTTCATTTTTGTATGTATTATTAAATCTCAATTGCCAATTCTCTATGTGGAAAACAAACATCAGAATTTTCCTAGGAGAGAATGAAAGATTCTTTCCTGGAATTTTTTTTTCACTAAAGTTTGCGTGCGCGCACACACATACACACACACACATGCCCCTAATTGCTATTAAACTCCTATGGTTTTGCATTCCAATCAGGGTCTGGAACCCCCACTCAGCTCTCCACAAATATTCCTGTCCATTCTGCCTAGCTCAAGTGCAGAGTCAAAAAGTTCATTGCAGGGAGACACTAACACTCCATTCCTTTCTACCTATTAATATGCCATATGCCTTAAGGTACCCATATGTTTCATTATCTATGAAGTGATTGTACAAATGCTGACATAGAAATGGAGATCATGCAATTGATGCTAACATGAACTTAAGTTTAACAGCTGCTCAGAAATTTTTAAAACCTTAATCTTTTATTAAAACATGTTGAAGTACATTTGTTTAAAAATTAGTTTCATTACTTTATATGATCATCCCTAGTACATTTGTCATGGTTTCATGATTAAATCTTTCTTAAATGAATCAAGACTTTGAAATGTCACAGGATGACTGTTCCAAAGGTCAATTTATGTTTTAAAATACTAAAGATATAGATATAGAAAATGAAGGAGATTGCACTGAATGTATGTTGAGCCCATAATGTGCCCTCCAAGGATGTTTGTGTTTGGTTTTATATATCTTTATATATATATATATATATATATATATATATATATATATATATATATATATATATATGTATATATATACATATATATATTTAAAAAAATAAATCTCTGGAATAAAAATAAATTTTTTAAAATCTAAATCCTTAACTATGTGGTCTCAATTAGTTGGTAAATCATAATGAAATAAATAACAGAAAATTCAATGACATTTCATACTTATACTGAACACATGAATGTGTGCACATGCATACCAAAATATAGAAAGAAGATAGAATGAAGGAAAGAAGGAAGGAAGGACACAGGAAGAGAAAGAAGAAGGAAGAAAAGCAAATTTTTATATGACCAATAATTACTCATGGAACATTACAGTATCCCTGAATAAATGTTATAAACTCATCAAAAGGTATCTTCTGAATGGTTAAGTGAACATTGTCCAATGAGTGCATGCTGAGCGCTTTGGAAGATAACTAATAGCAACTGACAACAGTGAGGGAAAATTAACTGTAAAAATGCCCTGTCTTGATTTTTACTAATATTTAAATCTCAACATTTTCAATTTTCTTCTTCTATGTCCAACACTATTCTATAGTAGAGGTCTTTCCAAGGTGCCTATTATATATTTCCCAAAATTCCCCTGTGATTCACTAAGGTCAGATTATATCAAACCTACATCAGATAACTGTAATTTCTCAAGTAAAATGATGCATCCATTTTTTATCAAAAGAATAATTTGCAGTTCAATATCCTGCTGCATTAATGTTTGAAGGAATCTTTAATTTTGTGATGATGCATATTATCTCCACCAGAGTACATTGTAGCCATTCTGTTACTATTTTTCTCATTTTTTTTTCCTGTGGCCTTGCTGGTCCCTTGCTTATAGTACTTTCAAAATGCCATAATGTGGTCCTCAGGTTATCAATATGTGGTCCTGTATAAGGCATAAACTGCATAAATTGGTATCATTTTAATTATAATGCAGATGTTCTTAAATGACTGATCTTTCTCTTTTTCTCTTTTTTTATGTGTAATAGATGTTTTAGAGAAAATATACATCTATTTTATATGATGCATACAGAGTTCATTTTCACAAAAAATTCCCAGCAGAAAAATTAAATGTTACTGTGGCAGTTTTAGTTTTCCCTTTTGTTCATATGACAAAATTGTTGGCAAAAATGAACACAAATGTCTGAAAAATTATATTAGGTTTGTTCATAGGGAGGATTTTTAAAAAATTAATTCAATTAGTTCTTCAAATCAGATGCTATGGAATGGAGAATTTGCCAGGGTGAAAGTGAACCAATTTAAATTCCATCAAAATGAGGTAGATGGAATGTTATTAAACATCTTTATTTCATCCTGGTTCTATGAGAATTGTTCTTGTCTGAACGACTCCACAAATATGGTTCCTTCATTGATGGAGAGATGATATATCTCCTTTCCCTGTTGACTCATGCTCTGGAGTCCTCATTTTAGAAAAATGCATTTTAATGCTTGGCTTAACATATGAGAGCTTTGAAACTCATGAAATACTCATAAAAATAATGAATCTTAGACTTTGTGACACCCAAATCTTCATCATTTCCACTGAGTTATGATTCATTTCTCTTTTACTGTCATCCTACATCTTCACTTGGATCACTTCTGGCCACTGGCTATATGAGACTGAAAGTAAAAAAAAAATCAGCCTGTTCATAAACAAGGTAGATCTAGCTAATGATTTTATTTGAAATATATCAATTCATCTAGCACACAATAAACACGGATTACATACCTAGCACTTTGCTAGGTGGTAAAGATACTAAAACAAAAATGAAACCATCTCTGCCCTCAATGGGGCTATGTGCAAGAGGAGCAGGGAATATATGCAATATTTAAACATCTAACTGAATTAATGAATTGATGTATACATGTATATATTTATATATGCATGTAATAAGTGTCACATGACATATATACATATGCATGTGTGTGGTTACACATATGCTTACCCTCTTTGTACTTTTAAAATACATTTAGAGGTTAGAAGCTCTAGTTTTGTGTTCTGCCTCCTTTCAGAATATCCTTTCAGAATACTGATCTAAGGACAGAAGGTTCCTTCCTCCTCTTGAAAGACATTTTACAAAGTGCTTTCTGTTGGTCTATGCACACACACACATACTTGCATGCATATATGCATCCATCCATATATATATAAAATAAATATTGTATATACACAAACATATATATGTATATATAAACACACACACACACACACACACACACACACATATATATATATATATATATATATATATATATATATATATATATATATATATATATATGTACCCTAAGAATATATAGTGTAATTTGTAAGGGAAGCACTAGCAAATGGCTTTATCAGGAAAAGATAGATGGTGGATTTCATTTTTTTTCTTTAAAAAATTTTTATTTGATCATTTCCAAGCATTATTCATTAGAGACAAAGATCATTTTATTCCCCCCCCCTTAGCTGGCGTGATTCCACTAGGTGTCACATGTGTTCTTGATTCAAACCCATTGCCATGTTAGTATTTGCATTAGAGTGTTCATTCAGAGTCTCTCCTCTGACCTGTCCCCTCAACCACTGTAGTCAGGCAGTTGCTTTTCCTCGGTGTTTCTACTCCCATAGTTTGTCCTCTGCTTATGGATAGTGTTTTTCTCCTAGATCCCTGCAGATTATTCAGGGACATTACACTGCCACTAATGGAGAAGTCCATTATGTTCGATTATACCACAGTGTATTAGTCTCTGTGTACAGTGTTCTCCTGGTTCTGTTCCTCTCGCTCTGCATCACTTCCTGGAGGTCATTCCAGTCTCCATGATTTCCTCCACTTTATCATTCCTTTTAGCATAATAGTATTCCAACACCAACATATACCACAATTTGTTCAGCCATTCCCCAACTGATGGGCATACCCTCGTTTTCCAATTTTTGGCCACCACAAAGAGCGCAGCTATGTATATTCTTGAACAAGTCTTTTTCCCCATTATCTCTTTGGGGTACAAACTCACCAGTGCTATTGCTAGATAAAAGGGTAGACATTCTTTTATCACCCTTTGGGCATAGTTCCAAATTGCCCTCCAGAATGGTTGGATCAGTTCACAACTCCACAAGCAATGAATTAATGTCCCTGCTTTGCCACATCCCCTCCAGCATTGACCTCTTTCCTCTGCTGTCATGTTAGCCAATCTGCTAGGTGTGAGGTGATAACTCAGAGTTGTTTTGATTTGCATCTCTCTGATTATAAGAGATGTAGAGCACTTTTTCACTTGCTTATAAATAGTTTTGATTTATTTGGCTGAGAACTGCCTTTCCATGTCCCTTGCCCATTTATCAATTGGAGAATGGCTTGATTTTTTGTATAATTGATTTAGCTCTTTGTAAATTTGGGTAATTAAACCTTTGTCAGAAGTTTCTATGAAGATTTTTCCCAATTTGTTGCTTCCCGTCTTATTATAGTTATATTGGTTTTGTTTGTACAAATGCTTTTTAATTTGTTGTAGTCGAAATTATTTATTTTACATTTTGTGAATGTTTCTATGTCTTGCTTGGTTTTAAAGTCTTTCCCATCCCAAAGATCTGACACGTATACTATTCTGTGTTTACCTAATTTACTTGTGGTTTCCTTCTTTATGTTTAAGTCATTCACCAATTTTGAATTTATCTTGGTGTAGGGTGTGAGGGTGTTGATCAATTCCTAACCTCTCCCACACTGTCTTCCAATTTTCCCATCAGTTTTTTTTTAAACATTATTTTATTTGGTCGTTTTCATACATTATTCACTGGAAACAAAGATCATATCCTTTTCCTCCCCTCACCCCCTTCCCTTCTCCCATAGCTGACGCATGATTCCACTGGTTATCACATGTGTTCTTGACTGGAACCTATTTCCCTGTTGTTGGAATTTGCATTATAGTGTTCATTTAGAGTCTCTCCTCAGTATTATCTCCTCCAACCCTGTAGTCAAGCAGTTGCTTTTCATCGGTGTTTTTATTCCCAAAGTTTATCCTCTGCTTGTGGGTAGTATTTTTTTTAGATCCCTGCAGATTGTTCAGGGAAAATGCATTGATCCTAATGGAGAAGTCCATTACCTTCGATTGTACCACAATGTATCAGACTCTGCATCACTCTCACTCTGCATCACTTCCTGGAGGTTGTTCCAGTCTCCATGGAATTCCTCCACTTTATTATTACTTTTAGCACAATAGTATTCCATCACCAACATATACCACAATTTGTTCAGCCATTCCCCAATTGAAGGGCATCCCCTTGTTTTCCACTTTTTGGCCACCACAGAGAGTGCAGCTACGAATATTTTTGTACAAGTCTTTTTGTCCATTATCTCTTTAGGGTACAAGCCCAGCAGTGCTATGGCTGGATCAAAGGGCAGACATTCTTTTATCGCCCTTTGGGCATAGTTCCAAATTGCCCTCCAGAATGGTTGGATCAATTCACAACTCCACCAGCAATGCATTAATGTCCCCACTTTGCCACATCCCCTCCAGCATTCATTAATTTCCATAGCTGTCATGTTAGCCAATCTCCTAGGTGTGAGGGGATACCTCAGAGTTGTTTTGATTTGCATCTCTCTGATTATTAGAGATGTAGAGCACTTTTTCATTTGCTTATTAATAGTTTTGATTTCTTTGGCTGAGAAATGCCTGTTCATGTCCCTTGCCCATTTGTCAATTGGAGAATGGCTTGATTTTTTGTACAATTTATTTAGTTCTTTATAAATTTGAGTAATTAAACCTTTGTCAGAGGTTTTTATGAAGATTGTTTCCCAATTTGTTGCTACCCTTCTGATTTTGGTTACATTGGTTTTGTTTGTACAAAAACTTTTTAATTTGATGTAATCCAGATTATTTATTTTGCATTTTGTAACTCTTTCTAATTCTTGCTTGGTTTTGAGGTATTTCCCTTCCCAAAGGTCTGACATGTATACTATTCTGTGTTCGCCTAATTTTCTTATAGTTTCCTTCTTTTGTTCAAGTCATTCACCCATTTTGAATTTATCTTGGTGTAGGGTGTGAGGTGTTGATCTGAGCCTAATCTTTCCCACACTGTCCTCCAATTTTCCCAGCAGATTTTATGAAATACTGGATTTTTGTCCCAAAACTTTGGGATCATTGGATTTATCTTATACTGCCTTACTGAGGTTGCTTACCCGCAGTCTATTCCACTGATCCTCCTTTCTGTCTTTTAGCCAGTACCAAATTGTTTTGATGACCGTTGCTTTGTAATATAGTCTGAGATCTGGGACTGCAAGATCCCCTTCCTTTGTGTTTTTTTTTCATTATGTCCCTGGATATCCTTGATCTTTTGTTTTTCCAAATGAACTTTGTTATTGTTTTTTCTAAATCAGTAAAAAAAAATTTTTGGAAGTTCCATGGGTATGGCACTAAATAGATAGATGAGTTTGGGTAGGATGGTCACTTTTATTATATTATATTATATTATATTGGTTCGTCCTACCCATGAGCAGTTAATGTTCTTCCAATTGTTCAAGTCTAGTTTTAGTTGTGTGGAAAGTGTTTTGTAGTTGTGTTCATATAGATCCTGTGTTTCTATCGGGAGATAGATTCCTAAGTATTTTATTTTGTCTAGGGTAATTTTGGATGGGATTTCTCTTTCTAGTTCTTGCTGCTGAGCTGTGTTGGAATTATATAGAAATGCTGATGACTTCTGTGGGTTTATTTTGTATCCTGCAACTTTGCTAAAGTTCTTGATTATTTCAATGAGCTTTTTGGTTGAATCTCTAGGATTCTTTAAGTAGACCATCATGTCATCTGCAAAGTGCAATAATTTGGTCTCCTCCTTGCCTATTTTAATGCCTTCAATTTCTTTTTCTTCTCTAATTGCTACTGGTAGTGTTTCTAATACAATGTCGAATAATAGAGGTGATAATGGGCATCCTTGTTTCACTCCTGATCTTAATGGGAATGCATCTAGTTTATCCCCATTGCAGATGATCATGGTGGATGACCCTTCTAATCACTTACTGGAGTCTTTTTGCTAGTATCCTATTTAAGATTTTTGCATCTATATTCATTAGGGAGATTGGCCTATAATTTTCTTTCTCTGTTTTTGGCCTTCCTGGCTTTGGAATCAGTACCATGCTTGTGTCATAAAACGAGTTTGGTAGAACTCCCTCTTTGCTTATTATGTCAAATAGTTTGTATAGTATTGGGATTAACTGTTCTCTGAATGTTTGATAGAATTCACTGGTGAATCCATCAGGCCCTGGGGATTTTTTCTTAGGAAGTTCTTTGATGGCCTGTTGGATTTCTTTTTCTGATATGGGATTATTTAAGAAAACTATTTCTTCTTCTGTTAGTCTAGGCAATTTATATTTTTGTAAATATTCATCCATATCACCTAGGTTGGTATATTTATTGCCATATAGTTGGGCAAAGTAGTTTTTAATGATTGCCTTAATTTCCTCTTCATTGGAGGTGAGATCCCCCTTTTCAGCCTTGATGCTGTTAATTTGCCTTTCTTCTTTCCTTTTTAAAATTAGATTAACCAGTACTTTGTCTATTTTGTCTTGAATTTGGCAATTACATTCCTAGGGCTTGTCTTTTGGGGATTTAGTATAGAAGGTGTTCTGTGAATCCTTTCTATTTCAATTTTGCCCCCTTGCTCCAGAACGTGAGGGCAATTTTCTTTTATAATCTCCAATAGAATAATATCGAGTTTATTGTTAATCTCTGGTTTTCTGGGAGCCCGATAATTCAGAGATTTTCTCTTCTCCTTCTGTTTTCCAGATATGTGACCTTCTCAGTGAGATATTTTATGTTTTCTTCTAATTCATTAATTTTTGGGGTTTGCTTTATTGATTCTTGCTGTTTTATCATCTCGCTTTCTTTGAGGTGCTTAATTCTGGTCGTTAGGGACTGGTTTTGCTTTTCAGCCTTGTCTGCCCTTCTATTGGATGCTTCGAGTTCTTTTTCCAATTGAGCATTCTTATCTGTCAGACAGCTGATCTCTTTCTCCCATTTTTCTTTCCAGGTTTCCATCTTTTGGATAAGTTCCAGTTTGAGATCTTCCAGAGCTTGTTGATAGTTTCCATTTTGGGAGGTGTGTTCTGAATTTTTTTGGATTTCCTCCTCATTCTCCTCTTTTCCTTGGGTACTTCCACCATAAAAGTTTTCAATAGTCACTTTTTTCCCTTTCTTCCTGGAGGCTTGATTTTGGGCAATGTGAGCCATCCCTTTGTTGGTTTTATTCCCCTTTCCTTTTTGGTCTGGTATCTGGGTGTTATGGGCGGTTTTTCTGTGAATTTAGGTTACTTCAGACTAGTTCTTCCCAGCCTCCGAGGATTCTTAGAGCGCTGGGTCCCTGATCAAAGCCACACTGCCCAGGTGTTCAGCTCCGCCCAGATAATCAAGGGGTGGTCCTCCCCTGGTGTTTAGCACAGCGGAGATGTTCAGCGCAGCCACCCCAAGTACAGCTCCCCTGAAATGCTGGATTCTCCAGTGAAACCACCCTGAGACGTTTTTTCCTGGCAGTCCCCAGATCCCAAGGACCCTGGAGTGCCCCCCCCCAGACAGAGAAGTTCCCCACTCACTCGCTGTCCCGGTGAGCACTCAGGTAGCTCACTCTGGTTTAGTGGGGGAGGTGGGGTGGGGGAAAGGCGGCTCAGTTCACTTTTCTGTGCAAGCTTTTCCTCCTTATTACAGTGTGGAAATGTTCAAACCCCACGTACCTTCCCCTCAGTGGAGTACTGGGAGTACTGGGGTGTCCTTCTGTTCCTCCAAAGGTGATTTTTATGCTCCTTTGATGTAGTCTATTTCATTTGGTGCTGGGGAGAGGAAGCGTGTGGCATCTAGATTGCAGCCATGATTACCCAGAAGTCCCCCATCAGTTTTTATCGAATAGTGGATTTTTGTCCCAAAAGCTTTGGGATCATTGGATTTATCTTATACTGTCTTGCTGAGGTCTCTTGCCCCTAGTCTGTTCCACTGATCATCCTTTCTTTCTCCTAGCCAGTACCAAATTGTTTTGATGACTGCTGCTTTGTAATCTAGTTTGAGATCTGGGATAGCATGGCCCCCTTCCTTTGTATTTTTTTTTCATTATTTCCCTGGATATCCTTGATCCTTTGTTGTTCCAAATGAACTGTGTTATGTTTTTTTTTCTAAATCAGTAAAGAAATTTTTCAGAAGTTCAATGCATATAGCACTAAATAGATAGATAAGGTTGGGTGGGATGTTCACTTTTATTATATTGGTTCATGCTATCCATGAGCAGTTAATGTTTTTTTTTTTCCAATTGCTCAAGTCTAGTTTTAGTTGTGTGGAAAGTTTTTTGTAGTTGTGTTCATATATTTCCTGTGTTTGTCTCGGGAGATAGATTCCTATATATTTTATTTTGTCTAAGGTGATTTTGAATGGGATTTCTCTTTCTAGTTTTTGCTACTGAGCTGTGTTGGAGATATATAGAAAAGCTGATGACTTATGAGGGTTTATTTTGTATCCTGCAACTTTGCTAAAGTTGTTGATAATTTCAATTAGCTTTTTGCTTGAATCACTAGCATTTTTTAAGTAGACCACCATGTCATCTCCAAAGAGTGATGACATGGGCTCCTCCTTGCCTATTTTGATGCCTTCAATTTCTTTTTCTTCTATAATTGCTACTGCTACTGTTTCTAGTACAATGTCAAATAGAGGTGATAATGGGCATCCTTGTTTCACTCCTGATCTTATTTTGAATGAATGTAGTTTATCCCCATTGCAGATGATATTAGCTGATGGTTTTAGATGTATACTGTTTATTATTTTTAGGAATGACCCTTCTATTTCAATGCTTTCTAGTGTTTTTAATAGGAATTGGTGTTGTATTTTATCAAAGGATTTTTCTGTGTCTATTGAGATAATCATGTGATTCTTGTTGGTTTGCTTGTTGATGTAGTCAATTATGTGGATGTTTTTTATAATATTGAACCAGCACTACATCCCTGGTATAAATTCTACTTGATCATGGTGGATGACCCTTCTGATCCCTTGCTGGAGTCTTTTTGCTAGTATCCTATTTAAGATTTTTGCATGTTTTTGCATTCATTAGAGAGATTGGTCTATAATTTTCTTTCTCCATTTTTGTCCTGCCTGGTTTTGGAATCAGTACCATGTTTCTGTCATAAAAGGAGTTTGGTAGAACTCCCTCTTTGCTTATTATGTCAAATAGTTTGTATAGTATTGGGATTAACTGTTCTCTGAATGTTTGATAGAATTCACTTGTGAATCCATCAGGCCCTGGGGATTTTTTTCTTAGGGAGTTCTTTGATGGCCTGTTGGATTTCATTTTCTGATAGGGGATTATTTAAGAATTCTACTTCTTCTTCTGGTAGTCTAGGCAGTTTGTATTTTTGTATATATTCATCTTTATCACCTAATTTGTTGTATTTCTTGCCATATAATTGGGCAAAGTAATGTTTAATGATTGCCTTAATTTCCTCTTCATTGGAGGTGATGTCCCCCTTTTCATCTTTGATGCTGTAAATTTGCTCTTCTTCTTTCCTTTTTTAATTAGATTGACGAGTACTTTGTCTATTTTCTTTGTTTTTTCAAAGTACCAGCATCTTGTCTTATTTATTACATCAATAGTTCTATCACTTTCGATTTTATTAATTTCTCCCTAAATTTTTAGAATTTCTAGTTTGGTTTTCTGCTGGGGGGTTTTAATTTGATCTCCTTTGATATTTTTTATTTGCATTTCCAATTGACTGATATCTGCTCTCCCTAGTTTGTTAATATATGCACTAGTGATAGGAATTTTCCTCTGATTACTGCTTTGGCTGCATCCCAAAAGGTTTGAAATGATGTCTCACCATTGTCATTTTCCTCAGTGAAATTATTTATTGTTTCTATGATTTCTTCTCTAACTAAATGATTTTGGAGTATCATATTGTTTAATATCCAATTAGTTTTTGATTTGGTTTTCCACGTACCATTACTGATCATTATTTTTATTGCCTTGTAATCTGAAAAGGCTGCTTTTATTATTTCTGTTTTTCTGCATTTGTATGCCATGTTTCTGTGACCTAATGTATGGTCAATCTTTGTGAATGTGACATGTGGTGGTGAGAAGAAGGTGTATTCCTTTTTGTCCCTATTTATTTTTCTCCATACGTCAATTAATTCTAATTTTCTAAGATTCCATTCACTTCTTTTACCTCTTTCTTATTTATTTTGTGATTTGATTTATCTAAATTTGATAATGGTTGGTTCAAGTCTCCCACTAATATTGTTTTACTGTCTATTTCTTCCTTCTATTCTCATAGTTTCTCCATTAGAAATTTCGGTGCTATATTATTTGGTGCATATATGTTGATTAGTGATATTTCTTCATTATCTAAAGTCCCTTTTAACAGAATAGAATTACCTTCCCTATCCCTTTTAATCAGGTCTGTTTTTGCTTTGGCTTTATCAGATATCATGATTGCCATTCCTGCCTTCTTTCTGTCATTTGAGGCCCAGATGGTCTTACTCCATGATATAATTCTGACCTTCTGGGTGTCTACCCTCCTCATGTGTGTTTCTTGAAGACAACATATGGTAGGGTTTTGGATTCTAATCCATTCTCCAATTTGTCTACATTTTATGGGTGAGTTCATCCCATTCACGTTCAAAGTTATGATTGTCACTTGTGGACTCCCTGGCATTTTGATATCCTTTCCTAATTCTAACCTTCCTTCTTCAGCTCTAACTTTTTAATCCAGTGATTCATTTTAAAATCAGTCCCCCTTATCCACTCCCTTGATATATTTCCCTTTCTGGACCCTCCCTTTTTGTTCCCAACCCCAACCCCTCTGTTCTTCCCTCCCTTTTTTATGTTCCTTCCCTCCATACCCCGCTTTGTTTTCCCTTCTCCCTACCCTTGTTAAGTAAGATAGAATTCAAGATCTCAATGGATCTGGATGTTTTTCCTCTCAGAGTTGATTTCCCTGAGAGTAAGGTTTAAGTAAATACTCTCTTCCTCTCCTTCTTATAGGAGTTTTCTTCCCCTCCCCTTCCCGTGTGAATCTTTGTATGAGAAAGATTATTCTATTTGGTCTTTCTTTTCCCCCTATTTACACATTAAACTTTCCCCATATATTAATATACATAGATTGATATAAATATAGTCCTTTTAGAAGAGATTTTGGATAAAAGAAAAAGAACATTTTTTTCCTTTTCCCTTTCCTTCATGTTTACCTTTTCAGATATCCCATGCTCTTTGTTTTTCGATATCAAACTTTCCACAGAGCTCTGGTCTTTTCTTTGCAACAAGTTGGAAATCTTCTATTTTGTTGAGTGCCCATAAATCCCTTAGAAGTATATAGTCAGTTTTGATGGGTAGCTGATTCTTGGTTGAAAGCCTGGCTCTCTTGCCTTTCTGAAAATCATATCCCATGCCTTACAGTCATTCAGAGTGGAACTTGCAAGGTCTTCTGTGACCCTGATTGGCATTCCTTTATAACTAAATTGTCTTTTTCTGGCTTCTTGTAAGATTTTTTCTTTTGCTTGAAAGCTTTGTAATTTGGCAATTACATTCCTGGGAGTTGTCTTTTGGGGGTTTAGTGTAGAGGGTGTTCTCTGAACTCTTTCAGTGCCTATATTACCCCCCTTGTTCTAGAATCTCTGGTCTATTTTCTTTGATTATATCTTGTATTATGATATCGACTTTGCTGTTTATTTCACGCTTTTCTGGTAGTCCAATTATTCTTAAATTGTCTCTTCTCCCTCTATTTTCCATGTCTATGACCTTGTCTGTGAGGTGTTTTATGTCCTCTTCTTTTTTCTTGGTCTTTTGGCTTTGTTTATTAATTCTTGGTCTTTTACATGCATGTTGTCCTCCAGTTGACTTATTCTGACCTTTAAATCCTGGCTTTCCTTTTCAGTTTGGTCAAACTGGTTTTGTAGATGCGTGTATTTCTTTTGCATTATTTCCCACTTTTCCTCCCAGAAAGAGTCCATCTTTTTGATCATTTCTGTTTCAAATTCTTCATGGGTTAGTGGAGAGTTTCTGTTTCCTTTTGAAGGTTTCAGAGCATTTGCTTGTGTTTCCTCTTCTATCTCCTCTGTAGTTTGTATTTTTGCTTCATAAAATGTGTCCAAAGTCGTCCCCTTCTTCTTGTTTTTTCTTGGAGTTTTGGGGCTTTTCTCTGCTCTTTTCCATCTAGCTTTTCTTATCTCTATCTGGTGTTCAGAGGATTTAGCCCCAGGTGAATTTTCCATTCATGAGTGTTCCTGCTCTCAGTTCCCTCCCGATGCTTCTTCATTGCCTTACTTCCGTGCTCTGAGTCTGGCTTGGCACTCTCCATGAGGTATCTCAGGGCCTTTGTAGGCCCTAAGGGCCTGCACTCTGAGGGGGGAGGGGCCAAGGCTACCCGGAGCTCCAAGGGCTCTTGATAGGATTAACTTCAGCTGGGTTGGACTGAGTGTGTCTTAAAGTAGGGACCTTCACTGAGACTTGGACAGAAGGATCCAGCCAGTGGGCTACTGGCTCCCCTCTGTCTCTCTCTGTTTCCATGCTGTCTGGGGGTCCACGTGACTGGCTCAGGATGTTTTCAGAATGTGGCCTTCTGAATAGCCGGTTCTGAGGCCCTTTTGTCTGCCCTGAGGGTTACTGTTGTTTTAGAAGACCCTGAACTCTGAGGAGGGAGGGGCCATGGCTTTCTGGAGCTCCAAGGGCTCCTGATAGGATTAACTTCAGCTGGGTTGGATTGAGTGTATATTAAAGCAGGGACCTTCCCTGAGACTTGGACAGAAGGATCCAGCCAGGGGGCTACAGGCTTCCCTCTGTATCTCTCTGTTTCCCTGCTGTCTGGGTGCCCCCGTGACTGGCTCAGGTTGTTTTCAGAATGCGGCCTTCAGAATAGCCGTCCCTGAGGTCCTTTTGATGGCTCTTAGGTTCCCAGTGCTGCCTCAGACTCAGTGCTCTGGGTTGGGAGGGATGGGTCCTGGGACCTTCCTTCTTCTTACCCCTTAGATCTGAGTGATCTTGGGTTCTGGCTTTTGGGGCACCGTACCTTTTGATCCAGGTCCAAGAGGAGGGGTCCTGGGATCTATTCTGTTGTTCGCTTTGAGTATAGGTGCCCTAGGAGCATACAGTTTGTGATCGGTTAGGAAGGGTTTCTGGAGATCTGAACTTTAGCTCTCTCTAAGCTGCCATCTTGACTGGAAGTCTGGATTTGATTTTTTAAAAGAGCTTTAAAAGGCTAAAAGACATTCACAAGATGCAAGAGTGAAGAGAAACAGTATATTACAGGAATCTAAAATCTTGAAAAGGATAAAAGTAGGTGGAAGTTGTATCCCTAAAACTTTTAATGTTATATTTTTCAAGTTTTCTTGCCAGTGAGAAGTGTTTATATTGAACAATATGGTTTACTAAATAGAAAGCCAGCCTCAGAATAAGTAAAGCCTGATCATTGTAACCTTTGGAATTTCCAAAAAGAATTGCAAATTTGGGTTGGTAAAGAAGTTTCATAATGCAAATTTCCTAAAATTCTATACAACTGGTATATATATAAGCATGTAACTATGTATATGATTATATATTTAACAAAATATTATATACAAATATATACAAGTGCATGAATATAATTACAAATATATGCATCTGCATATATACAACACACATTTGCATGCATATAGCATGTTTTGTACAGTTTTAAGAAGGTAAACTGCAGCACTAACAGAATGCTTTTTATTTGTTCATTTACTCTTTGGTCATATTTCAGAGCCTGAACTTGAAACCACGTTAATTAGAGGATTACTCTCCACTTTTTATCACACTGTCTCACCCTCTCAGTCTCTGTCCTACAACACTTACTCATTCCCTTTCTCTTGACCTTACCTCTTCATGAATAGCATTTACAAAACGTTCCATAGTACATACATATTTTGGAAAGTAGATGACAGTTCAATAGGAAACTGTAAGTAAAACTGGCTTCCAAGAGTAAGAAGAAACTCCCTGAACTGAGAACAGTCATTGAGATTCCAAATCAAACCTAAAACTAAAGCTGAAGCTTAAACTAACAATAGTCATGAAGGCTGGGAGAAAACTAAAAGAGGGTCTAGTGAAAGGTGATTCTGGACGTTAAATGTTTTTTTTTTCATTATTTTGGTTTTCTTTTTATGGTTCAAAAACTTAATTATCTTTCTGACCATATTATTTTTACAATCTTGTCTTTACATAGAAGCATCAAATATATTTGATTTGATTTTAGGACATCTTTTTCTTTTTTTTAAACCCTTACTTTCTCTCTTAGAATCAATACTGCACATTGGTTCTAAGGCAGAAGAATGGTAAGGGCTAAACAATGGGAGTTAAGTTTCTTGCCCAGGGTCACACAGCTAGGAAGTTTCTGAGGCCAGATTTGAACCCAGCAACTCCCATCTCTGGGCCTGGTTATCAATCCACTGAGCTACCCAGATGTCCTCAGGACATCTTATTTTTGAGAGTAGTAATATTTGAATGATACAGAGAGGTCTGTGTAGGCTGAATTTTACATTACTGAAATCAAGTTTGATAGTGAAAATCTAGTCAGAGACAAGAAAATGAAGGTGCTCTAGGTACCTGAGAACAGTTGAGAAGTTCAGACCAATTGGAAAGCATGGCCTTTTTAAATAAGTAAGTCAGGATAGGATTAGAAGTTTAATCTAGTAGTTAAGGAAAACATATATCTTGGTTTCAAGATAAGATAGAAAGATGATATTGCTTATTGTTCTCTGATTGGGGAAAAAAAACATTTATGAAAGTGTGAAATAATCCTCATATAATGGAAAATGTTGCCTGATCACATATTTAAAATAGAGTCAAAAGAAAAGAAAGAATAGTATTTAATAAAGAGATTCTTAAGATGGTCATAGAGTAGTAGCAAGGGACTCATTCACCTCACCACCAATTGATGTAAAAGGTCTCAAAAAGACAAGGAGCAGAGTCAGATGATGGAAGGGTCACTACTGCAGAGTGCTGACTTGAAAGTAGGCAGGATTTGGGCATTTCCAAACTATAGAGGGATAAAACTAATCATACCAAAGAGTGAACTGATCTCCCATTCCCCATAGCAGAATCAGAGCAAGCATGACAGAGTCAGAGTGAGCACAGGGCAATCACTAGGTGCTTGGGGTGCAGGGGGAAAGGGGGATGACTGAAGACACCACAAACCTACCCAAGAAACAGCAAAACATGACACCCCAGGAGACTGAGAAACACAGAGCTTGGACTCAGAGACAGAGTAAAGAGGTGCTGCCCACAGAAGACACAGCAGAGACTCAAAAAATAGCCTCAGGTCAAAACCAATCTGAAGCTTGATACACAGAGAGATGTCTACCCTCCTCACTCAGACTTCACACCAGGAAGGGAAGAGAAAACTGATATACTAATGGCTAGCAATGGCCAGGAAATACAATCTATAACTACCAAATAAATAAGAAAAAGCCTTTGACTCTGGGTAATTTCTATTTAGAGGAACAAAAACTACAGAGGAGACAGCAGAGGATGACAAACAAGCAAACACATGCAAATTTTGCCCCCCCCAATGGAAATTGGTCACAAGCTCTCCAATAAATCAGTCTGGAATTTGAGAACCAAATTAAAAAACATAGAAGAAACTTAGCAAGAAAAGTAGGAAATAGTTTAAAAAAAGAAAATAATAGCTTAAAAGTCCAAATTTCCCACTTGGAAATAGAAGTCCAGTAATAAATGAAATGATAAAAAATTGAAGACCAGAAATGGCCTGCTGGAAGCCATGAAAAGCAGGATAGACCAAACTGAAAAGAAAAAATCAAAAGATAGTAGAAAACCAATCTTTAAAGACTAGAATTGGGCAAGCAGAAGCTAATGATTTCACAAGAGAGCAAGAATTAATGAAGCAAAGTCAAAAGACTGACCAAATTGAAGAAAATATGAAATATCTTGCTGAGAAAATGACTGACCACAAAAATCAGTCTAGAAGAGACATTTTGGGAATCATAGGTCTACCTGAAAACCCAGAAATAAACAGAAAACTTGACATCATTCTACAAGAAACTATTCAAGAAAACTAGTCTGGTGTTCTTGAACAAGAGGGCAAAATATACATTGAAAGAGCCCATAGATCACCCTATACACTAAATCCTTAAAAGACAACACCCAGGAATGCAATTGCCAAATTCAAGAGCTTCCAACCTAAGAAGAAAATATTGTAAAAGGCCCAAAAGAGACAATTCAGATATCAAGGAACACCAATCAGTATCACACAGGATCTGGCAGCCTCAAATATAAAGGATCACAAGGCTTGAAATATGATATTCAGAAAGTCAAAAGAATTGAGTCTACAATGAAGAATAACCTACCCATCAAAACTGACTATATACTTCCATGGGAAAGTGAGGACATTCAAGTAAATAGAAGATATCCAAAAATTTGTAAAGAAAAGAGAACTAAACATAAAATTTAATTTGCAAATACAAAAATCAAAAGAAAAATGAAAAGGTAAACAAGAAAGGGGGGGAAATTTTTAAGGGCTTAAGAAAAGTTAAATTGTTTATATTACTATATGGAAAAAATAATATTTATAACTCTCAAAATCTATATTCCCTGTCATAGTAGTATTATTTAATAATAAGAATTATCCATAGGTAGAAGTTTGTATACAAGGTTATTTAAGAATAAGAAAATATAAATGGGGGGGATAGAAGATGACATCAAGAGAAACTAGAAGCAATAAGAAAAATAGGATAATTTCTACCACATGAAGAGGAGCATAAGGGGGGAGGAGAAAATACAACTATAAGAAGGAGAGGGAAACAGTGCTAATAGGTAATACTTAAGACTTACTCTCAGTGGAATCAATTCTAAGAGGGAAAAGCACCTAGATCCATTGGGGTATCAAATTCTATCTCACAATACAGGGAAGATGAGAGGGAAAAAAACAAGGGGGTGAGTGGGACAGGGAGTACCAAAAGGGAGGGAAAGAGAGGAGGGATGAAATTTAACAGACCATTGAGGAAAATAAAAGTGTAATAAGATGGGAGGAGTGGGAAGAGAAGTAAAATAAGGATGGAGATTATGGGGATTGATTAAAAGAAAAACACTGATGTAAAGGGAAATAATGTAAGAAGGAGGGGAAGGACTAGAGAGGAAATCAAAATGATGGGCAGCACACAGGTGGTAATTATAATTCTGAGAGTGAATAGGATGAACTCAGCCATGAAAAAGAAGCAAATAGCAGAGTGGATTAGAAACAAAATCCTACCATATGTTGTCTGCAAGAAACACACATGAGGCAGGTAGACACACAGAGAGTAAAGGAAAAAAAGCTAGAACAAAATCTATTGGACATCAAATGAGAAAAAGAAGGCAAGAGTCACAATCATGATATCTACCAAATCCAAAATAAAAAGAGATATGATTAAAAGAGATAGGGAAGGTAATTACATCTGATAAAAGGCACTATAGACAATGGGGAAATATCAGTACTCAACATGTATACACCAAAGAGTATGGCATTCAAACATTTAAAGGAGAAATAGTTGGATATTAAGGAGGAAATAGATAGTAAAACTATACTAGTGGGAGACCTGAACCTACTTCTAATAGATCTATATAAATCAAACCAAAAAAAAAAATTAACAAGAAACAGGTAAGAGATGTGAATGAAATCTTAGAAATTTTAGAGTTAATAGATATGTGTAGAAAAATAAATAGGGACAAAAATGAATATACCTTTTCAGTATCACATGGTACATTCACAAAGAATGACCATGTACTAGAACATAAAAACATGGCAAATATATGCAAAAAAGCAAAAAAAAAAGTAACCTTTTCATATTAAATGCAATAAAATAATAATTAGTAAGGGTTCATGTAGAGTCAGATCAAAAATAATTGGAAATTAAATAATATGATTATCCAAAATCAGTTAGTCAAAGAACAACTCATAGAAACAATTAATAATGTCATTAAAGAGAAAGACAATGATGATACATCATACCAAAATCTATGGGATGCAACCAAAGCAGTATTCAGGAAGAAATTTATATCCTTGAGTAAATATATTAACAAATTAGGGTGGGCAGAGTTCAATAATTTCAGCATGCAAAGTAAAAAACTAGAAAGTGAACCAATTAAAAATCTCCAGATGAAAACTAAAATAGAAATCCTAAAAATTATACACATAAATGATCAGCATTTCTATACATATATATGTATATATATATTTCCAACACATCTCAGCAGCAGGAGTTAGAAAGAGAAATTCCATATAAAATCACACTAGACAATATAAAATATTTAGGAATATATCTATCGAGACAAACATAGGAACTATTTGAACACAATTAAAAAACACTCTTCACACAATAAAAATTAGATCTAAATAATTAGAAAAACATTAATTGATCATGTGTAGGACAAGATAACATAATAAAAGTGACAATACTACCCAAACTAAGTTAGTTATTTAGTGCCATAATCATCAATTGACCAAAATCCTTTTTTACAGAATTAGAAAAAAAATGATAAAAAAGTTCATTTGGAAGAACAAAGAATCAAGAATATGAAGGGACATATTGAAAAAATGTGAAGGAAGGTGGCCTAGAACTACCAGACCTCAAACTATACTATAAAGCACTGTTCACAAAAACAATATGGTACTGGCTAAGAGACAGAAAGGAGGATAAGTGGAATACATTTGGAGTAAGTGACCTCAGCAAGACAGTCTATGACAAGCCCAAAGATCCCAGCATTTGGGAGAAAAATCTACTATTTGATGAAAACTGCTAGGAAAATTGGAAGACAGTGCGGAAGATATTAGGTTTAGATCAACATCGCACTCCTTACACCAAGATAAACTCAGAATGGGTGAAGGACTTGAATATAAAGAAGGATATTATAAGTAAATTACTTGAATACAAAATTGTATATATATATATCAGATCTTTGGGAAAGGAAAGATTTTAAAACCAACCAAGAGTTAGAAAAAATTGTAAAATGTAAATTGAATAATTTTGATTACATTTAATTAAAAAGCTTTTATCCAAACAAAACCAATACAATTAAAATTAGAAGGGAAGCAACAAATTGGGGGAAAATCTTCATAACAAGAGACCCCAACAAAGGTCTAATTACTCAAATTTATAAAGAGCTAAATCAATTGTACAAAAAATCAAGCCTTTCCCCAATTGACAAATGGGCAAGGGATATAATTAGGCAATTTTCAGATGAAGAAATCAAAACTATCAATAAACACATGAAAAATGTTCTAAATATTTTTTAATCAGAGAAATGCAAATCAAAACAACTCTGAGGTATCACTTAACATCTAGCAGATTGGCTAACATGACAACAAAGGCAAGTAATGAATGTTGAAGGGGATGTGGCAAAATTGAGACATTAATATATTGCTGGTAGAGTTGTGAATTGATCCAACCATTCTGGGATGCAATTTGGAACTATGGCCAAGGGCTCTAAAATATTGCTTACCATTTAATCCAGCCATAGCACTGCTGAGTTTGTATTCGAAAGATATAATAAGGAAAATGGCTTGTACTAAAATATTCATAGCCTCATTCTTTGTGTTGGCAAACAATTGGAAAATGAGCGGAAGCACTCTGATTGGGGAATGGCTGAACAAATTGTGGTATCAGTTGCTGATGGAATACTATTTTGCTCAAAGAAACAGTGAACTGGAGGGATTCAATGTGCACTAGAATGATCTCCAGGAATTGATGTAAAGTTAAAGGAGCAGATTCAGGTGAACAGAGACTGATACACTGTGGTACAATCAAACATAATGGACTTCTCTATGAATAACAATGCAATGATCCATAACAATTCTGAAGGACTTATGAGAAAGAATATTATCCCCATTCAGAGAAAGATCTGTGGAGTAGAAACACAAAAGAAAAACAACTATTTGATCACATGGATCAATGGGGATATGACTGGGTTTATGAACCCTAAATGATCACCTTAATGCTAATATCAATAATATGGAAATAGGTCTTGACCAGTGCCACATGTAAATCCCAGTGTAATGGTACATTGGCTATGGGAGGGGAATATGGGAGGGAAGGGAAAGAACATGATTTTTGTAATCCTGGAAAAATATTCAAAATTAATAAATAAAATAAAATTTTAAAAAAGAAATCCTAAAAATTAAAGGGGTAATTCTCTCAAGCGACTTCTGGTCAAGATAGCAGCTAAGAGAAAGTTAAAGTTCATAGCTCCAGAAACCCTTCCTTACCGATCTCAAATTGAATGCTCCTAGGGCACAAGAATTCAAATCAAACAACAGAATAGACCCAGGGAACATTCCTGCTGGACCTGGATCAAAAGGTACGGCCCCCGAAAAGTCTGAACCTGAGATCACTCAGATCAAAGGGGTAGGTAAAAGAAAGGTCCCAGGACCCATCCCCCCCAACCCAGAGGCCTGAATCCGAGACAATAGCAGGAACCTCAGGGAAGGCAAAAAGGCCTCAGGAGCCTGCTATTCTGAAGGTCTCACCCTGAAAGCAACCTGAGGCAGTTGTGGGGGCACCCAAACAGCAGGGAAACAGAGAGGAAACAGGGGAGCCTGTAGCCCCTGACCAGATCCTTCCATCTGAGTCTCACCAAAGGTCCCTGCCTCAGGGCATACTCAGTCTGAGGTTAATCCTATCACCAGCCTTTGGAGCTCCAGGAAGCCACGGGCCCTCCCCCTCAGAGTGTATGCTCCTCTGGCCAGCAAAGGCATTGAAATACATCTGAGAGTGTCAAGCCAGGAGCAGAGCATAGAAGTAAAGCAACAGAGAAGCATTGGGAGGGAACTGAGGAGGGTAGTAACACCAAAACATCGAAACATCAGCAATTCCGGGCTTCCTGGGGAAGACAGACAATTTGCCTGGGGCTAAAGCCACTGAACACCAGACAGATAACAGAAGAACCAGCCCCCCTCACTCAGATAGAGATGGCAAACATCACAGAAGCAAAAAAGCCTCAAAACAACAGGAAAAACAAGAAGGGGGCAACTTTGGACACATTTTATGGAGCAAAAATACAAAATACAGAGGAGATAGAAGAGGAAACACAAACAAATATGCCAAAACCTTCCAAAGGAAATGGAAACTCTCCACAAACTTTTGAAGAATTTGAATCAAAAATGATGAAAAACATGGAAGCCTTCTGGCAGGAAAAGTGGGAATTAATGCAAAAGAATTTCACGCAACTACAAAACCGGTTTGACCAAACTGAAAAGGAAAACCAGGCTTTAAAGGTCAGAATTAGGCAACTGGAAGACAAAGAGCAGGAAAAAGAGCAAGAATCAATGAAGCAAAGCCAAAAGATCAAGAAATTAGAAGAGAACATAAAATATCTCACTGACAAGGTGACAGACTTGGAAAATGGAAGGAGAAGAGACAATTTAAGAATAATTGGACTACCAGAAAATCCATAAATTAACAGCAAACTCGACATTGTAATACAAGATATAATCAAAGAAAATAGCCCAGAGATTCTAGAACAAGGGGAAAATACAGCCACTGAAAGAGCTCACAGAACACCCTCTACACTAAATCACTAAAAGACAACTCCCAGGAATGTAATTGCCAAATTACAAAGCTTTGAAGCTAAAGAAAAAAATCCTACAAGAAGCCAGAAAAAGACAATTTAGATATAAAGGAATGCCAATCAGGGTCACACAAGAACTTGCAAGTTCCACTCTGAATGATCATAAGGCATGGAACATGGATTTTCTGGAAGGCAAGAGAGCTGGGTTTTCAACCAAGAATCAGCTATCTAGCAAAACTGACTATATACTTCCAAGGGAAATTATGGGCATTCAACAAAATAGGAGATTTCCAACTTGTTGCAAAGAAAAGACCAGAGCTCTGTGGAAAGTTCGATATTGAAAAACAAAGAGCATGGAATACCTGAAACTGTAAATATGATGGAAAGGGAAAAGGAGAAAATGTTATCTTTTCATTTATTCAAACTCTCTTCTATAAGGACTACATTTATATCAATCTATATATATATTAATATATGGAAAATGTAATGTGTAAATAGGAGGAAAAAGAAAAATCAAACAGAATAATCGTTCTCACACAAAGATTCACACAGAAAGAGGAAGGGGAAAAAATTCCTATAAGAAGGAGAGGAAGAGAGTTTATACTTAAACCTTACTCTCAGGGAAATCAACTTTGAGAGGAAAAATATCCAGATCCATTGGGATCTTGAATTCTATCTTACCCAACAAAGGTAGGGAGAAGGGAAAACCAAGGGGAAGGGGGGGAAGGAAAACAAAAAGGTAAGGAAGGAGAGAGGATAGGGGGAGAGAACAAAAAGGGAGGGGCCAGAAAGGGAAGCATATCAAAGGAGTGGACAAGGGGGACTGATTTAAAGTACATGACTGGATTAAAAGGTTACAGCTAAAGAAGGAAAGTTAGAATTAGGAAAGGATATCAAAATGTAAGAGAATTCACAAGTCACAATCATAATTTTGAACATGAATAGAATGAACTCACCCATAAAACGTAGATGAATCAGAGAATGGGTTAGAATCAAAAACCCAACCATATGTTGTCTTCAAGAAACACACATGAGGAGGGTAGACACCCACAAGGTCAGAATTAAAGGATGGAGTAAGACCTTCTGGGCCTCAACTGATAGAAAGAAGGCAGGAGTAGCAATCATGATATCTGATAAAGATAAAGCAAAAACAGACCTGATTAAAAGGGATAGGGAAGGTAATTATATTTTGTTAAAAGGGACTTCAGATAATGAGGAAATATCACTAATCAACATTTATGCACCAAATAATATAGCACCCAAATTTCTAATGGAGAAACTAGGAGAATTGAAGGAAGAAATAGACAGTAAAACAATATTAGTGGGAGACTTGAACCAACCATTACCAAAATTAGATAAATCAAATCAAAAAATAAATAAGAGAGAGGTAAAAGAAGTGAATGAAATCTTAGGAAAATTAGAGATAATAGACATATGGAGAAAAATAAATAGTGACAAAAAGGAATACACCTTCTTACCACCACATGTCATATTCACAAAGATTGACCATACACTAGGTCACAGAAATAGAGCATACAAATGCAGAAAAACAGAAATAATAAATGCAAACTTTTCAGATTACAAGGTAATAAAAATAATTATCAGTAATATTACGTGGAAACCCAAATAAAAAACTAATTGGAAATTAAAAAATATGATACTCCAAAATCATTTAGTTAGAGAAGAAATCACAGAAACAATTAATAATTTCATCAAGGAAAATGACAACAGCAAGACATCCTTTCAAACCATTTGGGATGCAGCCAAAGCAGTAATCAGAGGAAAATTCATATCCCTGAGTGCATATTTTAACAAACTAGGGAGAGCAGAAATCAGTCAATTGGAAATGCAAATAAAAAACTTGAAAGCATTCAAATTAAAACCCCCCAGCAGAAAACCAAACTAGAAATCCTAAAAATTAAGGGAGAAATTAATAAAATCGAAAGTGATAGAACTATTGATTTAATAAATAAGACAAGATGCTCGTACTTTGAAAAAACAAACAAAATAGACAAAGTACTGGTCAATCTAATTAAAAAAAGGAAAGAAGAAAGGCAAATTAATAGCATCAAGGAAGAAAAGGGGGACATCACCTCCAATGAAGAGAAAATCAAGGCAATCATTAAAAATTACTTTGCCCAATTATATGGCAATAAATACAGCAATCTGGGCAATATGGATGAATATTATACAAAAATACAAACTGCCTAGACTACCAGAAGAAGAAATAGAATTCTTAAATAATCCCATATTAGAAAATGAAATCCAACAGACCATCAAAGAACTCCCTAAGATAAAATCCCCAGGGCCCGACAGGTTCACAAGTAAATTCTATCTAACATTCAGAGAACAGTTAATCCCAATACTATATAAAATATTTGACATAATAAGCAAAGAGGGCATTCTATCAAACTCCTTTTAAGACACAAACATGGTACTGATTCCAAAACCAGGCAGGTCAAAAACAGAGAAAGAAAACTATAGACCAATCTCCCTAATGAATATAGATGCAAAAATCTTAAATAGGATACTAGCAAAAAGACTCCAGCAAGTGATCAGAAGGGTCATCCACCATGATCAAGTAGGATTTATACCAGGGATGCAGTGCTGGTTCAATATTAGAAAAACCATCCACATAATTGACCATATCAACAAGCAAACCAACAAAAATCACATGATTATCTCAATAGACGCAGAAAAAGAGTTTGATAAAATACAACATCCATTCCTATTAAAAACACTAGAAACCATAGGAATAGAAGGGTCTTTCCTAAAAATAATAAACAGTATATATCTAAAACCATCAGCCAATATCATCTGCAATGGAGATAAACTAGATGCATTCCCAATAAGATCAGGAGTGAAACAAGAATGCCCATTATCACCTCTACTATTTGACATTGTACTAGAAACACTAGCAGTAGCAATTATAGAAGAAATAGAAATTGAAGGCATCAAAATAGGCAAGGAGGAGACTAAGCTTTTGCTCTTTGCAGATGGCATGATGGTCTACTTGAAGAATCATAGAGATTCAAGCAAAAAGCTAATTGAAATGATCAACAACTTTAGGAAAGTTTCAGGATACAAAATAAATCCGCATAAGTCATCAGCATTTCTATACATCTCCAACATAGTTCAGCAGCAAAAACTAGAAAGAGAAATCCCATTCAAAATCACCTTAGACAAAATAAAACACCTAGGAATCTATTTCCCGAGACAAACACAGGAACTATATGACCACAACTACAAAACACTCTCCACACAACTAAAACTAGACTTGAGTAATTGGAAAATCATTAACTGTTCATGTGTAGGACAAGCCAATATATTAAAGTGAACATCCCACCCAAACTTATCTATCTATTTAGTGCCATACCCATAGAACTTCCAAAAAAATGTCTTTACTGATTTAGAAAAAACCATAACAAAGTTCATTTGGAATAATAAAGGATCAAGGATATCCAGGGAAATAATGAAAAAAAAAATACAAAGGAAGGGGGCCTTGAAATCCCAGATCTCAAACTATATTACAAAGCAGCAGTCATCAAAACAATTTGGTACTGGCTAAGAGACAGAAAGGAGGATCAGTGGAATAGACTTGGGGCAAGTGACCTCAGCAAGACAATATATGATAAACCCAATGATCTCAGATTTTGGGTCAAAAATCCATTATTCAATAAAATCTGCTGGGAAAACTGGTAGACAGTGTGGGAGAGACTAGGAATAGATCAACACCTCGCACCCTACACCAAGATAAATTCAAAATGGGTGACTGACATGAACATAAAGAAAGAAACTATAAGTAAATTAGGTAAACGCAGAATAGTATATATGTCAGAACTTTGGGAAGGGAAAGACTTTAAAACCAAGCAAGACATAGAAAGAGTCACAAAATTTAAAACAAATAATCTGGATTACATAAAATTAAAAAGCTTTTGTACAAACAAAACCAATATAACTAAAATCAGAAAGAAAGCAACAAATTGGGAAGCAATCTTCATAAAAACCTCTGACAAAGGTTTAATTACTCAAATTTACAAAGAGCTAAATCAATTGTACAAAAAACCAAGCCATTCTCCAATTGATAAATGGGCAAGGGACATGAACAGGCAATTCTCAGCCAAAGAAATCAAAACTATTTATAAGCACATGAAAAAGTACTCTACATCTCTGATAATCAGAGAGATGCAAATCAAAACAACTCTGAGGTATCACCTCACACCTAGCAGATTGGCTAACATGACAGCTATGGAAAGTAATGAATGCTTTAGGGAATGCGGCAAAGTAGGGACATTAATTCATTGCTGGTGGAGGTTGTGAACTGATCCAACTATTCTGGTGGGCAATTTGGAACTATGCCCAAAGGGTGATAAAAGACTGTCTGCCCTTTGATCCAGCCATAGCACTGCTGGGTTTGTACCCCAAAGAGATAATAAGGAAAAAGACTTGTACAAGAATATTCATAGCTGAGCTCTTTGTGGTGGCCAAAAATTGGAAAATGAGGGGATGCCCTTCAATTGAGGAATGGCTGAACAAATTGTGGTATATGTTGGTGATGGAATACTATTGTGCTAAAAGGAATAATAAAGTGGAGGAATTCCACGGAGACTGGAACAACCTCCAGTTAGTGATGCAGAGAGAAAGGAGCAGAACCAGGAAAACATTGTACACAGAGACTGTTACACTGTGGTACAATCAAAGGTAATGGACTCCTCCACTAGGTACAATGCAATGTCTCTGAACAATCTGCATGGATCTAAAAAGCACTATCCACATGCAGAGGATAAATTGTGGGAGTAAAAACACCCATGAAAAGCAACTGCTTTACTACAGAGCCTGAGAGGAAATGACTGAGGAGAGACTCTAAATGAAAACTCTACTGCAAATACCAACAACATGGAAATGGGTTTGAATCAAGAACACATGTGAAACCCAGTGGAATTGTGTGCAGGCTATGGGAGAAGTGGTGGGAGGGGGCAGGGGGGAGGAAAAGATAATGATCATTGTTTCCAATGAATAATGTTTGTAAATAACCAAATAAAATAATGTTTAAAAAGTCAAAAAAATTAAAGGGGAAATTAATAATATTGAAAGTAAAAGAAGTATTTAATTAATAAATATGACTAGAAGCTGTTTTTTAAAAAAACAAATAAAATAAATAAAATACTGGTTAGTCTAATTAAAAAAAGGAAAGAAGAAAACCAAATTAATAGTATCCAAGATGAAAAGGGAGACTTCACCTCATATGTAGAGGAAACTAAGGCAGTCATTAAAAAATATATTTCCCAATTATATGGCAACATATATGACAATCTTGTTTATATGGATGAATATTTACAAAAATACAAATTGTCTGGATTTAAAAGAAGAAATGGAATACCTAAACAACTCCATATCACAAAAAGAAATTGAAGAAGCCATCAAAGACCTCACTAAGAATATATTCCAAGGGTATGATAGATTGATAAGTGAATTCTATCAAACATTCAAATAACATCTAATCCCAGTACTACACAAAATATTTACATAATAAGCAAAGAAGGAGTTCTACCAAATTCCTTTATGACACAAATATAGTACTTCTTCCAAAGCCAGGCAGTTCAAAAACAGAGAAAGAAAACTAGATTATGACATTAGAAAACTAGAAAACTAGGTTATGACATTAATGACTATGAAACATAATTTTGAAGAAATAGTTTTTATGTGAAATGTTGAGAACTTATAGTGCTTATACTTTATAAGATATCTGGTATAAGACATATTAGAAATTCCAAGATAAAGGTCATGAAAAACACTTAATGGCTTAGTATATAGAATATCCTACCAATATCTACATTTATACATTTAAAAAAACAAGAACAAAAACATATTTTACCAATGATAATTAAAACAAATATTCTTTAAATTACCTTAACTTTACTTCCCTTTCATTAGTGTGTGTGTGTGTGTGTGTGTGTGTGTGTGTGTGTGTGTAAACTTTATAATCCAATAGAGTAGTAGAGTGGTATATGCACAAATTTATGAATCAATTTTTTTAGTTATTAGTATTACACTCTCAAAATAGCTTGAAGAACATTACCTTGCCTTCAGAGAGTTTAAATGACTTGCACTTGGTCAACCATATATCACATGTCAGGGACTAATATAAGTAGAGTAATGGAGAAACTAATGGTCTTAGAGTCAAGAATCTTCCCTTCTATCATAATGTTAGCCTTTGTTCTCCTCAGATATTTGATTAAAGCATAGACTTTACATTTCCACACTTCCTTAGGAATTTAATAATATTTATGAAAAGAGAAAAATTGTTTCTATTTGCTGAGATATTCCTGCCAATCCTTCTTAAGCTTGTCCATTGTGACTAATTCATATTTTTTCACCTCTGAGATTATTTCAGAAATTTCAGATGACTCTCTTGCTTCCATTGTCCACAGATATCTCTGGGACCCTGATGTTCATACTCTAAAACTGTAAAGTTGCATAGGATTCTTTCTGGGGAATTGCATCCTCAGTATGTGTGACTAATGCATTTCTGTTTTTTTCCCTTTCAGAATAAAATAAAGACTTAATTACCTTAAAAAAGTTGTTTGCTGGTGTCTTGAAATATATCCTATCTAAAATACAAATGAACGAAGAATATTAACATATCACAATAATGGTGGATTTCTGTAAACATCCTTATGTACATATGATATAATCACGAGATCATGACAATGCCTCCCTAGTGAAATCCATAATCATATGATTGAAATAGGGTTAGCCTTATAAACTAAGTCATAAAAGAGAAAATAGTACATATTGTCCATATGATGCTATAAAATTGAATAGAAAGTTTGATGAATTAATTAATTATGATTTATTGCTTAGACAGGTGATCCAGATAAATCATGGACTAGTCAAAAAATTGTATTGGTGGAGAAGAAACATTTTAAATTGTTTTTGAAGACTATGTACCACTTTCAATAATTCCAAGTTCATTGTTGTTTTGCTGCAAAAGTCCATTTATTTTAACATAAGTATTCTTCATTTGAAAATAGATATTTAAGAATAATGCAATGTTACATCAGAATCAAAATTAGGTGATATTAAGAGATTATAAGATTATGGATTTAGTTCTAGACGGGACCATATAGGCCATCTAATCCAGCTCTCACATTTTACAGTTGAAGAAAATAAGTAACAGAGAAATTAAATAATTTGACAGCATCACATATTGTTAAGCCCCCTCTGCAAAATGTTTTCCCAGAGAAAAGCTGAGGTGTTCTCTTCTCCTTTGATTTGTTCATTTAGGAGTTTTGAAACATGACAGAATTGTGGGGAATACTGATTACCAATAACTATTAATAGTTAAAGTTAGTAGTCCTGAGGCTTGGGGTTTCACCACCTCTAAATGAGCCAAGTTTTATGGACTTTGTGTCCCCACTATGGGCTTGAGCCAGGGCTTGAGATTTCAAGTGGCAAGTGTAGGGTGATCTGCTATTAGTTTAAGTAGGGTGCATGGTCCCCAAGTCAGCCTATGTCCAGGCTCAGAATCTGGTGCAGTAACTGTGAGGTAGTCAGTAATAAATCACCAAATGAAACCTTCAAGGTATTAAAATTAATTGTGAGACCAAAATATATTATTAGGTGGTCACCAGGGATTTAATTTCTAAATCCCAAAATAAATTACTAAAGTAAATTAAAGTTATGGTAGTTTATTTGCAATATTTACAATAGAAGGAAGATATTAAGAAATGAGAGAGAGAGAAAAAAAAAACTCTGGCTTCTTCTGATACCAGTTAGAATTTCTAAGGCCCAGTCAAGGGAAGAGAGTCTCAAGAAGTTGGCCTTTCCTGGAGGCTTCACGCCTCCAGAAAGGCAGGGTCACTAAGTCAGCTTTTCACTCACCAAGGGAGACAGTCTTAAAGAAGTCTGGGTGTCTGCCTTCTGGTCATTCCTCTGAGTCAGTGCCCAAATCTTTGAATGAATGCCAGTCTTCCCTTCAGCTCTGAGTGACTGATCCTTCACTTCAAGCCCAGGTGACTGACTCTCTCTCTTCAGTCTTTGTTTCCTCTATTTAAAGACCTTTTTCTCTTGTGTCCCTTCCCCTAAATTTTCACATCTACCAATCAGAGAAGACACTTTTCTTCAGGACTGCCCATTATTTAGTTCACATTTTCTTTGGTTAGATTTTCTCCAGTATTGCCCACTCTTTAGTTCTCACCTTCCCTGGTTAGATTATATCTTTTTGGGTTACTTAATACATCTTTTGTTAAGTTCACCTTTTGTAGTTACTTACCTTTTTGTGCTTAATTCAACTTTTTTTAGTCACTTAATATCTTTTTGTAGTTAAAATCTAAAAATAGATTGTAACTTACAATTCTAGCTTTATTATAAAGTAAGAACTAAATACCTTCATTGATACAATCAGGAAATTACAATTTTATCTTCACAATAAAGAAAGAGCTAAGTATCTTCATTGTTACAGTAAGGAGATTGCTAAATCTAATCTTCACAAAGGAATGTTATAGCCAAGTTCAAGAGTTCCCAGATCAAAGAAAAATATAGCAACCAAAAAGAAATAATTCAAATATGTTGGTGATGGGATATTATTGTGCTCAAAGGAATAATAAACTGGAGGAACTGGAGGAATGACCTCCTGGAATGATTCTTGATCTATGGCACATGTTAAACCCAGTGGAATTGTGCATCATATAATGGAGGGGGGTGAGGGGAAGGGAGGGAAGAAAAGGAACATGAGTCTTATAACCATGGAAAATTATTCTAAATCATCTAATTAAATAAAATTTAAAAATAAAAAGCAAAAAACTATCAGGATTACAAAGGATCTGGCAGCTACTACACTTAAAGATAAGAAGGCTTGGAATATTATATTCCAGAGGACAAGGTTGCATTTACAACCAAGAATCACTTACCCACTGAAACTGACTATATTCATTCAGGCAAAAATATGGTCTTTCAATAAAATAGAGTATTTCTAAGCACTCATGAAGAAAAGACCAGACTTAAACAAAGAATGATGTCTAAATACAAAATTCAAGAGAAGTATAAAACAGTAAATAAGAAAGAGAAAAAAATTAAGGGACTCAAAGTCAATTTTTTTTATTCTCATATGGAAAGATGATACTTTAGCTTGAAATTTTTATCTTTATCATAGTAGTTAGAAGAAGTATACATAAACACAGGGTGTGATAGCAATCTGTTTAGGTTAATGTGCAAAAAATCAAGGCATGAAAAAGAGGCTTGCAATGAAAGGAAGAAAGATAAAATGGCATAAAATTTTTCACATAAAGAGCCTCAAGGGGAAAAAATTCTATTACAGGGGAGATAATGATGAGGGTGGTAACAACTAATACTTAAAACTTATTCTCATTGGAATTGGCTCAGAGAGCTATTAACACCTAGACTCATTGAGGTATAGAATCCTCTCTTATCCTATAGAAAATTATATGAGGAATTATAAATGTGCTGGTAGGGAGTGGGGTAATACAATGGAGGGGAAAGTTGGGGGATGATTAAAAGACCCTATAGAAAAGTAGGAGGGGAACAAGAAGAAACACATTTGAGACAGATAGACAAAAGAATAAAGGTAAGAGAAGGGAACAGAATCTATTTGCTTCAAATGAGGTAAAAAAAAAGCAGGAATAGCACTCATGATCTCAGACAAAGCTTTAGCAAAAATAGTTCTACTCAAAAGAGCTAACGATCATTAAATCATTAAATCTTAATAAAAAGCAGTGAAATGAATGAAGGAATATCAGTACTTAACCTACATGCATCAAATAGTATAGCTTCCAGGGCTTAAGGAACAAATAGTAAAGTTATTCTAGTAGGTGACCTTAACTTTCCTCTGTAAAAACCACATAAATCTAACCAAAAAATAAACAAGAAAGAACTAAAGAAGGTGAAAGAAATTTTAGAAAAGTTAGATTTAATAGATCTCAGGAAAAATTAAATGGGAATAAAAAGGAATATACTTTCTTTTCAGCAGCACATATTACATTTACAAAAATTAACCATCTACTAAGTCATAAAAATTTCACAGAAACAGAAAAGTGAAGTAATAATTAATTAATATCTTATTATAATAATTATATATAATAATAATTAATACCTTAATACCCTTAATACTTTTGATGGCTACAAAGAGATTTACAAACCTATTTGTAATACTTAATTATCCAGAGGAAATAAGGATTCCCAATTTTCTTTCCTCTTTGGAGAAAGCATTTCGTGGGTGGAGTTGGCATCTAGTGTGGTGTCTTCTCTTAGAGGGTTTGGCATCTAGTATGGTGCCTACTCCCAGGGATGTGGTTCCCAGAGTCCCAGGGCCTTTGTTTTTGCATGGTATTTGATGTTAGACTCTGTGTAATGACCAAATACTTGAACCCTATCCCTATTCCTGATTAAAGTGTGTGTTTTCTGACTACTTTAGTAGTTCTAGTTATTTCCAAGATAACACACCAAAACTACCTGTTATTACTACATCTAGACTTTTCTGACCCCTATGCTTGCTCAGAAGATTTTGAAATTTGAATCATAATGCTTTACTATGAAATTCTAGTTTTATTAATATCTTATATTATGTTTTGAGTTATGAAATTTTAGTAATTTCTACTTGCATTTCTTATTAGAATGTAAACCTTATTATCTATCTCTATCATTTAGCACAATGCATAGCATATAGCAAGCCCATAATTGTTGATTGAAAAAATATCTTTTTTTTAAGATAGAGACTAAGTAGTTTCATTTGAATAATGTACCTGGAAACCAAATTATAGTTGGGTAGAAGAAGAGAAATTAGAAGCATGTAGGATAATGGAAATAAATATTTTCTCTCTTGATTTTGACTATAAGAGTAAAGATATAGTTATCATAAGAGAATAATACTACCATGTAAAAGAAATTTATGAATAGTAAGTAGGAGATTTCATCTTGTTTTAAGCAAGAAGGAAGGAGCTATTGGATGAGGTAATGCAGAAGAGATAATACTATTGAAGTCACTTGCTCCTGGAGGGGTAGGATTGAGAATATAGATCTAGTTGTTGAAAAGAAAAGTAGTATCTCCTTCATTGAGTATTGAGCGAATGGGAGTGATTTCAATATATATGAGGCTTAAGAAGAAAAGAAAATATTAAGAACAGACACTATGAGGAATGTAAGAGAATATTGTTCTGTTTGGTGGTTGTTATGGAAGATACATTATTTTATTTTGGATTCACCCTCAGTCCCAAATATTTTTTTCCTATTTCAATTAAAGTAGGAAACACAGAATTTATAAAATTTCTTTAATGTTTTTCAGTGAAGAAGATGAGATACATTGGCACAATAGTTAGAGTTCTGGCTTGAGTTAGGAAGGTCAGAATTGTCTCATTTCTGACAATTACTGACTTTGGACAAGTCATTTAATTTCTCAATGACCTACAAATGTTTTAAAGACTATAATTTGTAGATACGATAGTTGGTAGAAAAATGTCCTTACTAAGGTTGTGAACTCACAGTTTAACTCTGAATTTCTGTCTCTAAAATTTTGTATTTTATTATTACAGTTGTGAAAATAAAATAAAACTCAAATACAAATTTAACTTATTAGTAATTTTTAAACTGACATCTTTTCCTATTGTTAGGCAACAGAGAATTATTAAAATTTTATTATAGGAAGTCATCTGGTATATATTACGCACCAACAATCTTATCACAGAAATCTCAGAGTCTAATTAGGGAGATGACATGCAAAATAAAAATACCTACAATATGTATTCTATATAGATGGAAGATAAACTCAAAGGGTAGGTCTAGAGAAAGTGATGAGAGATCTTGAACATAAGGTAGAATTTTGTCTGAATCTTGAAAAAAGGCAAGGGAAGCTTATTGCTAGAAGTAAAGAGAGGACATTTTTCAAGCATTGGTGTCAGCCAATGCATATGTATCCAGATAAGGGATAGGGTTGTCAAAAAATAACAAGTTACTCTCAATAGCTATATTAAAAAAATAGAATGAGGGAGGATGGAGGAAAATAAAGTCTAAGGTTACTGAAATGTAAAAAAGGAACATGATTGTTAAGGGATTTAAAGGACAAATAAAATTGATGTTTATTCCTGGAGATAACATGAATCTACTACATTTTATTAAGTAATGGTAATAAGGTCAGATCTACACTTTGAGAAAATCACTTTGATAGGTAAGAAAAGAATGTGTTGGAATAAAGGGTGGTTTGAGGATTAGTTGAAAGACCATTTTCTAGGTATGAAATGTCAAGAGTTAGTCCTAGGCTGATAACATTGTAAGTGGATAGATTGGGTCATATAAAGGATATGTGTGGAAGGTTAAAACATGTGGCAATAGATTGGATGTGTGGAATGATTTGGAATGAGGAGTCAAATTTGACATCAAAGTTGCAGATATTGTTGACTAAGGGGATGTGGTTCCCTAGACAGTAAAGGGGAAGATAAAAGAAGGGGAGGCTTTGGGGTAGGATGAATACATTCTCTTCTGAGCTTGTTGAATTTGAAATACCTACAGGTATCTCAGAATAGAAATATCATAAGGTTCAGTTTTAGGTGTCCCCAAAACAATTGGTGATATGAGATTATAAGACAGGAGAAAACATTTTATGATGTCATGAACAGAAATTATAATTTAACTCCTAGGATATGAGGAAATCACTAAGTAAGGCAGTATGTAGAGAAAAGTGAAGAGAGCAAAAAATATAACATTGGAAGACTTTCAAAGTTAGTGGATGTGACAAAAATTATAACCCAGGAAAATAGATTGAGAAGTAATTAGACATGTAGAATGTTTCTAGAGAATTGGGACACAAAAATCTATGGAAGTAAAAGTATTTAAGAGGAGAAGGTTACTGACAAAGTCAAAGTCTGTATAGAGGTCAAGCCAGGTAGGAAAAAGAAAATAAATAAACGTAGTCACACACACACACACACACACACACACACAGAGAGAGAGAGAGAGACAGAGAGAGAGAGAGAGACAGAGAGAGAGAGACAGACAGACAGACAGACACACAGACAGACAGACACACAAACAGATAGAGAATGATTACTTTTTATCTTTCAGGAGAGTATAAAAACTGATACCTATAGGAAGGAAAAAAAGTTATATTTACTATATTCTTTCTTCCTTATAAGTTAGCAAAATATGAATGTATTTAAGTCCCTAGTTTAATGTCCTTCTCCCTCCTACTCACAAATGTTATATTTAGAAAGTTGAGGTGTAGACATTCTCAGAAATTTGCTCTCAGGCAAATGACATTAGGTCAATATTAGTAGATAATATTACCTGGTCAGCTTGACTAGTTTCTTACTTTCTTCTGCTTACCCATCATAAATACAGAGAAAACCAATCTAGCATCACTAACAAGTAATACTGATAAGAATAATACTTTTCTGAAATTCATAAATTTTGAAAGTCACAATAAGGCTCATAAGCAGATAAGAAGTTGGTGAACAGCCAAAATTATCACACAAAATTATATTTATTTTTTTCATAGTGACAATGTTTTGCATGTAAGCAGAAAAAATCACATAAGTAAGGTAACCAGTGCCAAAATTCAGCAACGTTTGATTTGCAGATTTTGCTTGTTCTATGTAGAAAAGGGAATCACTGATTAATAAGATGCCATTTTAGCTGAATACCCTTGATATATTTATCCCTGTGCTGTTCCCTTACAGAATGTGACTAACAAGAGACTCTTGCAATGTAAAAGAAAAGAATCATAAAGTTAGTGATGGGCATTAAAAGAGTCTAGTATTCCATTTTCGAGGTACAGGTAAGAATAAAATATTACATTTTAGCTTTCAGATCCTTTGCTAACAGTATAAAACCTAATACAGTTGAGCAGTATCGTGCATGGAAGTATGTGAAGATTAAATTACCTACCCTCTGCCCATTTTTAGATTTAATCAGCAAAAGTGTATACACTCAACTCAGACTTGAGTGGGGGAGGTCTGTGACCCACCTGTGTGATAGTGGGTGACTTATCAGAATCGACTGACTGCCCCCTGGGCTTTAGCTTTAGCTGTAATTCATTACATGTCAAATGAAGGAAGTCACTGGAAGTGATGAAAAGAAACATTCTTTAAAAATGCCAAGAAACTTCCTGTGATGACCTCTCTTCTTTCTTCAGTTCTTCAACCTGACTTTGGAGGAGGTCAGACTTGAGATCTCAGACTGCTTCCCTTTGGACTGACACATGGTAAGTGAAAAAGGCTGACTCTTTTCCTTGAATTTTCTGAAGGAACTAGCCTCAGGAGAGACCTACCTCATGAGAGCAGCTCCCTGTATCCCCAGATCCTCAGCTCAAGGCCAAGGCCCCTCTGGATAAAGACTAATTAACCTTGCTTGGGTTGAACCAGGGGCTGAGTAAAATACTTAGAGCTTAGGGTACATATCTTATCCTATTCTCTCTCTGATTTTCTTACTCTCACTCTTTCTATATTTTATAAATATGTGGTTAAAATAAATCTCTATGGAATTAATTAAATTCCTGGTGACCCTATTATTAAATAATCCAGTCCAACCTTTTATAAAAACCCCTCACAATTCTCCCCCCCTTACAAGTAACAAGGCATTTAATGTATAGAGTGTCATGGGGACATGCTAAGCCAAAGAGACTTAGGGGCATGATATCATTAAATATTTCTATATATAAGTATATTTATCTCTGTTATATCTCTGTTAATATATATATATATATACATATATATGTGTGTGTGTCTTACAGACTACATATTAATAGAGTATTCAATAATTGCATTCTGACATTTCATGATCCATGTTCTCTCTCACCCTTCTACAAGATGGCAGGTAATAAGATACTGGGGTACATTAATTGTGATATGGAAATCACTTTAAAAGACTGATATATATTAATTTAAGGTCGCCAAGGAATTCAGCTATGTAATTCCTAAATGAAAACTCAAGTCAACTGTCAACCTTTTTTATGGTGTTTTAATTACAAACAGGAAGAAGAAAAGTATTAGAGGGAGAGAGAGGGAGAGGAAAAAGGGAGATAAAGCTGAGCCAAAGGCCCAAGGCCCTGGATAGCAGAGGCAAAGAAAAGAGATCAGTCCCTATCACTCACGTGACCAAAATGGAGAAACAGTCTGAGGGATCCTCTACACCAAGCACCAGACTCCAACCACCTTCACTTCCTGTTTCTCACCTGTGCCAATGGTGGCTCTAGCTTAACCCAGGACCCCCCAAATGTCTGTCCCCTTTGTAAATATCTGTTGAAGGCCATATTCTCAAATAATTAAATCTTTAGCTTTGCTGCAGCCCTTCCTAAATCCTGTTACCCTGAGTAGGGTGGAGATTGTAGTTTCCAAGACCTGATTCTGTCATTCCAAGTATCTCTATTGTTATTGATCAGGAAATAGCCAAATCCCATCCTCTAAAGAATAGTTTGAACAGGGTTGAGTAGTTTTGAAATTCACATAATGATCATACAAAACATATTTCCATGTTCATCATAATGTAAAGGCATATAAATTATACTAGAAAAAACTCATGGATGAAATAATATAAAGATGGTATGCTTCAATGTTTGTTTGGACTCCATCAGTTATGTCTATAGTGGTGGGAAAAGCAACAAATTTCTTTTTTTTCTTAAACCTTTACTTTCTGTTTTATTAATTATAATATAGAAGTCTGACAGGAGCCAGATAAACATGATTAAGTGACTTGCCCAAGGTCACATAGCTGGGAAATGTCTGAGTCCAGATTTGAACCCAGGTCCTCCCAACTATATCTACTATGCTACCTAGCTGTCCCTAGATATAGGATTTTTAAGGGAGCTAAAGTCATTTATTCATATGCCCTGCCTTTATAAATGAGGAAATGGAAACACTCAGAGATAAAATGATTTTCACACAGTCATCCCAGAAGTAATCATATGATGTGTAATTTGAAAATAGGTCCTCTAAATTCAGAATCAATGCTTGTTATACTATTCCAATTGCTAATAGTATGTTGAATCATAAAATGTTAATTACTTTATTTTAACTTTTACCACTCATCCCTTTATCCTTGAAATATACTTCCTTCCACAGCCAAACTACATTCTATACTTGAGAAAATTAAAGGTCAGAGATTTAAGATATTTGTCCACATCTATGTGGCATACTTTTAATTTAGCATTATTTTCTTTAGTTCATATATGCATCTTTGCCTATATATGAGCACAGTAAAGGGAAAATAAATATAGGGAAAATGGAGGATAAGATGGATATTTTCCTCTAAAAGATTAAAATAAAATTCTAGAAGTGTGATATCTTTAATTATCTAGAGTATCTGTCCCTCCAGTGAGCTCTATTAATGCTGGGTTGTGGAAATTTTGACAGTATTTTAATTTCCCTGATCAAGTCTGAAACATTGAATTTGGACACATTGGCCCCAGTAATCAAAATAGATGGGGTTTGTGTATTGATCTTGGAGAAATAACAATTTTCTCAAGAGAGGCAAGTCACAGAATGCTAGCAACCTAACGTACTGAAAATCTTTTTACAACTGCCTCTATTGTTGTCTAAATTGATTTAATAGAATCCTGTCAAATCAATTCATTCTCTTAACTCTTAGGCAGTATCAACCCATCTGTACTTAATTTGAATTGTTGGTGAACCATGATATCTGGTAATTCTAATGTACCATATTGTTTGATACATTATCCATAAGCCCAGCAACCTGAAGAACATGAGTGCTGTGACAAAAGAGCTTGAGTACCAGCATGCTCCTTAAATTGAAAGTCATAGAACAATGAGTTGGCATTTTCAGGCTGACTAAAAGCATAGCAATATATCAATAGGATAATATTACAAATTTAAGTACATAAAAGACAGAAATGGGAGCAACTAAGGCTCATGAAACAATTGTTTCTATCCAACACATAGCTTTTCAGCATTTATTTAGCACGTAAGCAATAATCCTTAGCATTGCACATAAAACAGTCTGTGGTTATATCCTCTATAATTGGTTTCACCTCTTATTCTCCCCAAATCTTAATATTTATTTGAATTCTCTGACCCATGGTATAAAAGCACCACCCACCCTAACTTGCATGAGAATTTTCTATGCTTATTTCCCATCAATTAGAAACTTTGATATCCTATTGGGAGAATAGTAGGAAGGGAAAAGATTCTGTCTCTTTGATTTTATAAAATGTTTTGGTGGCCCCTACCACCAACAGAAAAACCTCAAAAAGAATGAGTTGGGGTCAAGATGGCAGCTTAGATGCAGCAAAAGTTCACACCTCTAAAATCTTTCCACACCAAGCAATAAAAAAGTGGTTCAAGGAGACAGAAAACCAAATCTAACAATAGGATAGAGCTGTGGGACCCTCCTTCTAGATTAAACTTAAAAGGTGCACCAAAAAAAAGAAAAAGCCTGAATTCTTGAACTCTCCAGTTCAAGTGAAAGAAAGAAGGAAGGTCCCACTACCCCTCCTTACCTACAGTGCTGAGTCTCCAGAAGTGGCTAGAATCTCCGGGCAGGTAAGGAGCTAGTTCAGAGACAGTGTCTTTCTGGCACAGCTGTTCCAGGATCAGGGTATTGAACACAGGTGACAGGGAGGTAGCTGGAAAAGAAGCATAGAGAGGGCAGCCTACATTCAGTTCAAACACTCCATCTTGACCCCCCTTTTGTTGAGGTTTTGACTTTAGGGCACATCCAGTTCTGCATATCAAATCCACTCTGGCTTAATCTTCTCAATAGGAAAGATAAGAATCCTTCAGAGCACAGGGTATCTCAATCTCTAACACCCCTCCACCATAGACTGAGGTGAAAGCAGTTGTAAGAATCTAACTGACTCTGATCCCAGGGCAAAGTCTGTAGAATAGCTTGCTAACAGGGCTGGAAGCATAGTTCCCTTCATTTACACTTTCACCTACACCTTCAGCTTCTTCTGCAAGCTGGAGAAGATCTGAACTCAGGGCTCATCAATACCATCAGCCTAAGCTATTCAATCATCAGAGAAGTAAAGAAGCCCTTTAAGGACATAATAGCCCAAACCCACAGATCCAACACATAATGAGAGGAGCAAAACTACAGGCAATTACAGGAGGGAAGAAGGAAAAAATATGATTAAAAACAGAAAAAAAAGAAATTATAATCCATAAATTCTATGCAGGTAATGAACAAAGAGCAAATGGACAAGAGGAGGACCAAGGAACACAAAGCAAAAACACAGAAACTCCAGTGAACTGGACACAGTATTTGGAAGAACTCAAAACACAATTCAAAAAAAGAATTAAGAGAGGTGGAGTTAAGATGGTGGTGTAGAGGCAGTGAAAATTCAGACCTCTGAAAACCCTTCCTCACTGATTAAAAAACAAATGCTCTGAGGGGACTGAAAATCAAATATAACAACAGGACAGAGCTAAGGAACCCTCCTGCTGGACTCAACTTAAATAGTAGACCCCCAAAATGCCTGATTTCAAGAACACACCATTTAAGGGGAAGGAAGAAGGAAGTGGCAAGGACCTCTCCACCACCTACAGTAGAGAGCCTCCAGCAGTGGCTGGAATCTCTGGGCAGGCAAGGGCACTAGTATAGAGGGAGTACCTTGCAGGAGAAGCAGCTCCAGGCTCAGGGCTTTGAACACAGGTGCCTGGGAGGTAGCTCAAGCAGAAGCACAGAGGAGGCAGACTAGTTGCAGCAGCATAGACACTCCAAATTCCCTCTTTTAGTCCTCAGGGGACATCCAGCTCTGCAATTTCAACTCAATTGGGCTTAATCTCATCAAGCCTACAGAGGTCAGGGAAGTTCAAGCTCCAACACCCCTCCTCCACAGACTGCTTTGCTAGGCTTCCTAAGCTCCCAGGGTGAAGGCTGACAGAAAAGCCCAAAACCACAGATCCAGCACATGATGAGAGGAACAAGAGGCAGGCAACTACAGGGGGAAAAGGAAGGGAAAATATGAACAAACAAAAGAAAAAAAATTACAATCAACAGCTTCTATCCAGGTAATGAACAAAGAGCAAATGTAACAGAGGATAATCAAGGAACCCAAGCAAAAACACAGAAATTCCAGCTAAATGGACACAGGTTTAGGAAGAACTCAAAATAAAATTCAAAACACAATTAAGACAAGCTGAAGACAACTGGGAAAAGAACTTAAACAGCAAGATAAGTCATCTGTAAACAGAGGCACTTGAACTAAAATGGGAAAATAATGTCTTGACAGCCAAAATTAATCAGCTGGAAAATGATACAAAGGAGATAAAAGATTAGAAGGAGAAAGATGACCAAAAACTCTTATGTGCATTAAAATTGACTCAAAGAGGTAAGAACAATCAAATTCATAGGGGCAGAGAATTGATTTGCACAATATAGGAAAGTAGAATGGTAACAAATTAACTGGTGGATAGGGAAGCAATAGAAAGTACAGAGAGAGTGAGGTGGTATTTTAAAAATACTATAAATAAAATAAAGGGGAATAAGAAGGGAGGGAGTAGAAAAGGAAGAAAAATAAGGATGGGAATTAGGGGGACCAATTAAAACAAAAAACTGTTGTATAAGGAAATAGTGAAAGAAGAAAGGGCAGGATTAGGTGTGAATATCAAAATGTTAGGAAATAAACAACTGGTAATCATAACTCTGAATGTGAATGGAATTAACTCACCCATAAAATGTAAGTAAATACCAGAGTAGATTAGAAACCAAAACCTTATCATATACTGTCTATAAGAAACACACATGAGGAAGGTAGACACACATAGGGTAAAAGTAAAAGGATCGAGCCAAATCGATTGGGTATCACCTGATTAAAACAAGGCAGGAGCCACAATCATGATATCTGACAAAGCCAAAGTAAATATAGCTCTAGTCAAAAGAGAAAGTGAACTATGAAAAACTGATTACCAAAACAGAGAGATTTGAAAAGAGATGGAAAGAATGGAAGCTTGGAGGTCTGTCAATCAAAGAGAGAAGGGAATATTCCAGAGAAGAATTTGGTCAGAGAGACAGTTAAGAAAGCCAACATATGAAACTTCACTTCTGCTGTCTTTAACTGGGAGAGAGGAGCCAGCAGACAACTGCTCTGAATTCCTGACCAATAATTTAACATTAGAAAAGTTTGGGCCATATCACTGAAGATGCTTTTCAAGTTATTAACAATTTCCCCTTAAAGACAAATAAACCATATTTCCTTATATTGAACTTTATAATACATTAGGGAAACCTAAATATCCTCTACCCTACCACATCTCCCTAACTTATTTCCTTTAAAATAAATCCCCTTTTGACCATATTATGCTTGAAATTAATCTATTGAAAGGTTGATTTTAACTTACCATCACTGAACAGCTGTTAAAATCAATAGAAAGATACATGAAGTAGGAGAGGGGGGAGGAGAGAAAATCCCAGTCCTCCTTCTAACCTTATTTCCTAGTGTAAGCTTTACAGCACTTATTATATGATAAATACCATAGTGAAAGAGCCTCTAATACAGAAGGTAACTATATCCTGATAAAAGGCAGTATAGACAATAAAAAATATCAGTATCTTCCAGGTAAACCTGGCTGTCATCTAAATGCAACTTGATTCCCCTCCCTGGCACCAAATGAAATGGACTACCTCAAAAGAGCATAAAAATAACCTTTGGAAGAATGGAGGGCCTCTCCAGTACCCCACAGAAACGAAGGTATGTGGGGTTTGAACATTTCCACACTATAATGAGGAGGAAAAGCTCGCATAAAAATGTGAACTGAGCCATCCCTCCCCCACACCACCATGACCAAACCAGAGTAAGCTATTAGAGAGCTCCATCTGGGGGAGAGGGGAACACCAGGGTCCTTGGGATTTAAAGACTGCAAGGAAATGACGTCTCAGGGCAGAATCATGGGAGAATCCTGTGCTGACCACTGGGGGCTGCAGAACTGAAATCTGGGGCAGTTGTGCTGAGCAAATGGGTGGAGCTGAACACCTGGACGAGCTCTATTAATTGCCTGGGTGGTTGGGCTGAATACAGGGTCCCTGCACTCCAGGAAACCTAGGAGGCTGGGAAGAACTAGTATGAGGCAACATAAGTTTACAGAAAACCTGCCCATATCACCCAGAGCCCAGACCAAAAAGGAAAGGGGAATAAAACCAACAAAGGGATGGCTCACATGGCCCAAAATCAAGCCTCCAGGAAGAAAGGGAAAAAGGTGGCTATTGAAAACTTTGACCATTCCCAAAACATGGAAACATTTTGGAAAGAAAAATGGGAGAAAGAGATCAGCAGTCTGATAGACAAGACTTCACAATTGGAGAAAGAGCTGGAAGCATCTAATAGAAGGGCAGACAAAGCTGAAAAGCAAAACCAGTCCCTAAAGACAAGAATTAATCAAATGGAAGAAAGCGAGATTACAAAACAGCAAGAATCAATAAAGCAAAGACAAAAAATTAATGAATTAAAGAAAACATGAAATATCTCACTGAAAAGGTCACAGACATGGAAAATGGAGGAAGAAGAGACAACTTCAGAATTAATGGTCTCCCCAAAAAACCAGAGATAAACAAAAACCTCGGTGCTATTCTACAGGAGATTATAGAAGAAAATTGCCCACATGTTCTGGAGCAAGGGGGCAAAATAGAAATAGAAAGGGTTCATAGAACACCCTCTATACTAAATCCCCAAAAGACAACCCCCAGGAATGTAATCACCAAACTCAAGAGCTTCCAAGTAAAGGAGAAAATCCTATAAGAAACCAAGAAGAGGAGCTTTAGATATAAGGGGGCTCCCATAAGGATCACACAGGATTTAGCGGGTAACACACTAAGAGACTTCAAAGCATGGAACATGATATTTAGAAAGGCAAGAGAGCTGGGTCTCCAACCAAGAATCAACTACCCAGCAAAATTGCATTCAACAAAATAGAAGATTTCCAAGCATTTGCTAAGAAAAGACCAGAACTTAGTAGAAAATTTGACATCCAATCACAGAAAGCAAGAGAAACATGAAAAGTTAAATATGAAAGAAAGGGAAAAGAAGATAAATCTTATCTTTTTCTTTAAGTCCAACTCTCTTCTACAAGGACTACATATATATCAAATTATATATATTAATATGTGGCAAAAATGTATTGTGTAACTCTCAAAATTGTATGCATCATAAGAGTAGTTAGAAGAATCGTGCATAGGGAAAGATTGGTGCATCAAGAAGATTTGGTGAAAGGGGGGGGCAAAGAAAGAAAAAGGGAGGGGGGAATTGTCAATAATACTAACATTTACCTCAAGAAATAGGGGGGGGACTAAATAGAATAATCTTTCCCAAAGATACACATGGGAAAGGGAGGGGAAGAACTCTCATATGAGAAGGAGAGGAAGAGAGCTTGAAGTAAAATTACTTAAACCTTATTCTCAGTGAAATCAAATCTGAGAGGGAAGAACATCTAGATCCAGTGGGATCCTGAATTATATTTTATCCAACAGGGTAAGAAAGAAAGGAAAATCAAAGAGGGTTGGGGGAGGCGGTATAAAAATGGAGGGAAGGAGAAGAGGGAGGGGAAGGGAGCATGAAAAGGGAGGGGCTAGAAAGGGAAGTATATCAAGGGAGGGGACTAGGGGGACTGACCTAAAGTAAATCACTGGTTCAAAAGGAGAAAGCTAAAGAAGAAAGGTCAGAACTAGGGGAAGATATCGAAATGCCAGGGAATCCACCAGTGACAATCATAACTTTGAACGTGAATGGGATGAACTCACCCATAAAATGTAGACAAATAGCAGATTGGATTAGAACCCCAAACCCTACCATTTGTTGTCTTCAAGAAACACATATGAGGTGGGTTGACACTAACAAGGTTAGAATTAAAGGTTGGAGTAAGACCTTTTGGGTCTAAACTGATAGAAAGAAGGCAGGAGTCACAATCATGATATCTGACAAAGCCAAAGCAAAAATAGACCTGATCAAAAGGGATAAAGGTAAATATATTCTGTTAAAAGGGAGTATAGACAATGAGGAAATATCACTAGTCAACATGTATGTACCAACTGGTATAGCATCCAAATTTTTAATGGAGAAATTAGGAGAATTGACAGAGGAAACAGACAGTAAAACCATATTCGTGGGAGACTTGCACCAACAACTATCAAATTTAGATAAATCAAACCAAAAAATAAATAAGAAAGAGATAAAAGAGGTGAATGAAACCTTAGAAAAATTAGAGTAAATAGACATATGGAGAAAAATAAATAGGGACAAAAAGGAATACACCTTCTTCTCAGCACCACATGGCTCATTCACAAAAATAGATCATACACTAAGCCACAGAAACATGGCACTCAAATGCAGAAAGGCAGAAATAATAAATGCAACCTTTTCATATCATAAAGCAATAAAAATATTGATCTGAAAGGGTACATGGAGAGCCAAATAAAAAATTAATTAGAAATTAAATAATATGATACTCCAAAATTGGTTAGTTAGAGAAGAAATCATAGAAACAATTAATAATTTCATTGAGGAAAATGAAAATGGTGAGACATCCTTTCAAACATTACGGGATGCAGCCAAAGCAGTACTTAGAAAAAAATTCATATCCATGAGTGTATATATTAACAAATTAAGGAGGACAGAGATCAATGAATTGGAAATGCAAATCAAAAAACTTGAGAATTAATAAATTAAAACCTCCCACAAGAAAACTAAACTAGAGATCATAAAAATTAAGGGAGAAATTAATAATATCAAAAGTGACAGAACTATTGACAAGACTAGAAGCTGGTACTTTGAAAATAAACATACAAAAGAGACAAAGTACTAGTCAATCTAATAAAAAAAGGGAAAGAAGAAAGGCAAACTAACAGCATCATAGATGAAAAGGGGGACTTCACCTCCAACGAAGAGGAAATTAAGGCAATCATTAAAAACTATTTTGCCCAACTATATGGCAATAAATATACCAACCTAGGTGATATGGATGAATATCTACAAAAATATAAATTGCCTAAACTAACAGAAGAAGAAATAGATTTCTTAAATAATCCCATATCAGGAATGAAATCCAACAGGCCATCAAAGAACTCCCTAAGAAAAAATCCCCAAGGCCTGATGGATTCACCAGTGAAATCTATCAAACATTCAAAGAACAACTAACCCTAATGTGCAAGCAGGTAGTTCTACTAAATTCCTATTTATGACACAAACGTGACACAAACATGGTACTAATTCCAAAGCCAGGAAGGCCAAAACCAGAGAAAGAAAATTATAGACCAATCTCCCTAATGAATATAGATGCAAAAATCTTAAATTAGAAGCAAAAAGACTCCAGCAAGTGATCAGAAGAGTCATTCACCATGATCAAGTAGGATTTATACCAGGGATGCAGTGCTGGTTCAATATTAGGAAGACCATCCATATAATTGACCACATCAAAAATCAAATAAACAAAATCACATGATTATTTCAATAGACGAAGAAAAAGCCTTTGATAAAATACAACACCCATTCCTATTAAAAACACTAGAAAGCATAGGAATAGAAGGGTAGTTCCTAAAAATAATAAACAGTATATACCAAAAACCATCAACCAATATCATCTGCAATGGGGATTAACTAGATGCATTCCAAATAAGATCAGGAGTGAAACAAGGATGCCCATTATCACCTCTATTATTTGACATTGTACTAGAAACACTAGCAGTAGCAATTAGATAAGAAAAAGAAATTGAAGGCATTAAAATCGGCTATGAGGAGACCAAGTTATCACTCTTTGCAGATGACATGATGGTCTACTTAATGAATCCTAGAGATTCAACCAAAAAGCTAATCAAAATAATCAACAACTTTAGCAACATTGCAGGATACAAAATAAACCCACATAAGTCATCATCATTTCTATATATTTCTAACACAGCTCAGCAGCAAGAACTAGAAAGAGAAATTCCAGTCAAAATTACCTTAGACAAAATAAAATACTTAGGAATCTATTTCCCGAGACAAACACAGGAACTTCATGAACACAACTACAAAACACTCTCCACACAACTAAAACTAGACTTGAATGATTGGAAAAACATTAACTGCTCATGGGTAGGACGAGCCAATATAATAAAAATGACCATCCTACCCAAAATCTTCTATCTATTTAGTGCCATACCAATGGAACTTCCAAAAAAATTTTTTTACTGATCTAGAAAAAAACATAACAAAGTTCATTTGGAATAACAAAGGATCAAGAATATCCAGGGAAATGATGAAAAAAATACAAAGGAAGGGGGTCTTGCAGTCCCAGATCTCAGAATATATTATAAAGCAGCAGTCATCAAAACAATTTGGTACTGCCTAAGAGACAGAAAGGAGGATCAGTGGAATAGACTTGGCATAAGTGATCTCAGCAAGACAGTATATGACAAACCCAAAGACCCCAGCTTTTGGGACAAAAACCCACTATTTCATAAAAACTGCTGGGAAAATTGGAGGACAGTGTGGGAAAGATTATGTTTAGATCAACACCTCACACCCTACACCAAGATAAATTCAAAATGGGTGAATGACTTGAATATAAAGAAGGAAACTATAAGAAAATTAGGCAAACACAGAATAGTATACATGTCAGACCTTTGGAAAGGGAAAGATTTTAAAGCCAAGTAAGACTTAGAAAGAGTCACAAAATGCAAAATAAATAATCTGGAATACATCAAATTAAAAAGTTTTTGTATAACAAAACCAATGAAACTAAAATCAGAAGGGAAGCAACAAATTGGGAAACAATCTTCATAAAAACCTCTGAAAAAGGTTGAATTACTCAAATTTACAAAGAGCTACATCAATTGTACAAAAAAATCAAGCTATTCTCCAATTGATAAATGGGCAAGGGACATGAACAGGCAGTACTCAGCCAAAGAAATCAAAACTATTAATAAGCACATGAAAAAGTGTTCTATATCTCTTATAAACAGAGATATCCAAATCAAAACATTCCTGAGGTATCACCTCACACCTAGAAGAATGGCTAACATGACAGCAAAGGAAAGTAATGAATGCTGGAGGGTATGTGGCAAAGTAGGGACATTAATTCATTGCTGGTGGAGTTGTGAATTGATCCAAACATTCTGGAGGGCAATTTGGAACTATGCCCAAAGGGTGATAAAAGAATGTCTGCCCTTTGATTCAGCTATAGCACTGCTGTGTTTGTACCCCAAAGAGACAATAAGTAAAAAGACTTGTACAAGAATATTCATAGATGCCCTCTTTGTGGTAGCAAAAATTGGAAAATGAGGGAATGCCCTTCAATAGGGGAATGGCTGAACAAATTGAGGTATATATTGTTGATGGAATACTATTGTGCTAAAAGGAATAATAAAGTGGAGGAATTCCACAGAGACTGGAACGACCTCCAAGAAGTAATGCAGATTGAAAGGAGCAAATCCAGGAAAACATTATACACAGAGACTGATATACTGTGGTACAATCGAAGGTAATGGACTTCTCCATTAGTGTCAATGCAATGTCCCTGAACAATCTTCAGGGATCTAAAAACACTATCCACAAGCAGAGGATAATCTATGGGAGTAAAAACACTGAGGTAAAGGAACTGCTTGACTATATGGGGGAAGGGGATACAACTGAGGAGAGACTCTAAATGAACACTCTAATGCAAATACCAACAACATTGAAATGGGTTCTAACCAAGAACACATGTGATACCCAGTGGAATCATGTATCGGCTATGGGAGAGGTGGTGGGAAGGGGGGATGGGAGGAAAAGAACTTTGTTTCCAATGAATAATGTTTGGAAATGACAAAATAAAATAATGTTTAAAGTGAAAAAAAAATCAGTACACAACATGTATGCATCCAAATTTCTAAAGGAGAAACTAGTGGAGCTCAAGGACGAAATATAAAAACTATGCTAATGGAGGACCTGAAACTTCCACTATCAGAACTAGATTAATTAAATGAAAAAAATAAATAAGAAAGAGGTAAAAGAGGTGAATGAAATCTTAGAAAAAATAGTTAGTGTATATATATATATATATATATATATATATATATGGAGAAAAATAAATAGGGCAAAAAGAAATACACCTATATTTCAGCAGCACATGGTATACTCACAAAGACTGACCATGTGCTTGGTCATAAAAACATTGCAAACAAGCAGAAATAATAAATGCAACCTTCTCAGATGATAATGCAAGGAAAATAATAATTAGTAAGGATACATGGAAAAGCAAAACAAAAATTAATTGAAAATAAAAAATACAATTCTCCAAAATTAGTTAATTAAGGAACAAAAATATAAATTGCCTAGACTAACAGAGGAAGAAAAAGATAACTAATCAACCCCATATCAGAAAAAGAAATAAAACAAGCCATTAAAGAACTCGCTAAAAAAAATCCTTAGGACCAGATGGATTCACAAATGAAGTCTGTCTAACATTCAAAGAAGAACTAATTCCAATATTATACAAACTATTTGACAGAATAAACAAAGGAGTTCTACCAAATTCCATATACGACACAAATATGATACTGATTTCAAAGCCAGGCAGGCAAAAAGAAAGAAAGAAAACTATAGACCAATCTCCTTAATGAACATAGATGCAAAAATTATAAAAAGAATACTAGCAAAAAGACTGCAAAACATGATCACAAGAGTTATTAATTATGACTAGGTAGGATTTAAAATAGGAATGCAAGGATGGTTCAATATTGGGACAACCATCCACATAATTGACCATATTAATAAGCAAACCAACAAAAATCACATTATTTCAATAGATACAGAAAAAGCCTTTGATAAAATACAATACCCATTCCAATTGAAAACACTAGAAAGTATAGGAATAGAAGAGACTTTCCTAAAAAATTATAAACAATATATCTAAAACCATCAGCAAACATCATCTGTAATGGGGATAAACTAGAAGCCTTCCCAATAAGATCAGGAGTGAAACAAGGATGCCCATTATCACTTCTATTATTTAACATTGCAGTAGAAACACTAGCAGTAGCAATTAGAGAAGAAAAAGAAATTGAAGGCATTAAAATCAGCTATGAGGAGACCAAGTTATCACTCTTTGCAGATGATATGATGTTCTACTGAAAGAACCCCAGAGAATCAACCAAAAAGCTAGTTGAAATAATCAACAACCTTTGCAAAATTGTAGGATATAAAATAAACTCACAAAAGTCTTCAGCATTTCTATATATTTCCAACATCCCAGCAGTAAGAATTAGAAAGAGAAATTCCATTTAAAATTACCCTAGACAATATAAAATAATTAGGAATTTAACTGCTGCGACAAACACAGGAACTATATGAACACAACAACAAAACACTCTCCACACAATTAAAACTAGTTCTAAACAATTGGAAAAACATTGATTGCTCATGGGTAGGACAAGCTAACGTAATAAAAATGACAATGTTACCCACATTAATTTACTTATTTAGTGCCACACTTATTGAACTACCAAAAAACTTTTTTACTGAATTACAAAAAAGAAAAATTAGAAAGTTAATTTGGAAGAATAAAAGATCAAGGACATCCAGGGAAATAATGAAAAAAAATGCAAAATGAAGGTGGCTTTGCAGTACCAGATCTCAAACTATACTATAAAGCATTGGTCATCAAACAATATAGTACTGATTAAGAGACAGAAAGGAAGATCAGTGGATTTGAGGTAAGTGACCTCAGCAAGACAGTCTATGATAAGCCCAACAATCCCATCTTTGGAACTCAAACCCAGTATTTGATAAAAAACTCCTGGGAAAAATTGGAAAAGAATATAGGAGAGACTAGTTTTAGATCAACATCTCACACCCTACACCAAGATAAACTCAGAATGGGTGAATGACTTGAATATAAAGAAAGAAACTATAAGTAATTTAGTTGAACACAGAATAGTTTTCATGTCAGATCTTTGGGAAAGGAAATATTTTAAGACAAAGAAAGAGTGAGAAAAAAATCCCAAAATGTAAAATAAATAATTTTGATTATATTAAATGAAAACTGTTTTGTACAAATGAAACAAATACTACCAAAATTAGAAGGGAAGCAACAAATTGGGAAACAATTTTCATAACAAAAACCTCTGACAAAGGGCTAATTACTCAAATTTATAAAGAGCTAAATCAATTGTACAAAAAAATCAAGCCATTCTCCAATTGATAAATGGGCAAGGGACATGAATAGGCAGTTTTCAATTAAAGAAATCAAAACTATTAATAAGCACATGAAAAAGTGTTCTAAATCTTTGATAATCAGAGAGATGCAAATCAAAACAACTCTGAGATATCACCTCACACCCAGCAGATTGGCTAATATGACAGCAAAGGAAAGTAATGAATGTTGGAGGGGATGTGGCAAAGTTAGGACATTAATCCATTGCTGGTGAAGTTGGGAATTGATCCAACCATTCTGGAGGGCAATTTGGAACTATGCCTAAATGGCACTAAAAGTCTAAAAGTCTGTCTGCCCTTTGATCCAGTCATAGTACTGCTGGGTTTGTACCCCAAAGTGGTAATAAGGGAAAATACTGGTATAAGAATATTGATAGCTGCACTCTTTGTGTTTGCAAGAAATTGGAAAATGTTGGGATGGCCTTCAGTTGGGGAATGGCTGAACAAATTGTGGTATATGTTGGTGATGGGATACTATTGTCCTCAAAGGAATAATGAACTGGAGGAATTCCATGTGAACTGGAATGACCTGCAGGAATTGATGCAGAGTGAAAGAAGCAGTAACAGAAGTACATTGTACACAGAGACTGATACACTGTGGTACAATTGAATGTAATGGACTTTTCCATGAGTTCTAGTGCAGTGATACTGAGCAACACAGAGGGATCTACCAGGAAGAACACTATACACATTCAGAGGAAAAACTGTGGGAGTAGAAACACCAAGAAGACATTTGCTTGATTACATTGGTCGAGGGGGATATGATTGGCTATGTAGACTCTAAATGATCATCCTAGTGCAAACTTCAACAACAGGGAAATAGGTTCTGATCAAGGACACATGTAAAACCCATTGTAATTGTGTGTCAGTTATGGGAAGTATTTGTGGGAGGGAAGGCAGGGAATGAATATTATTCTTGTAACAAAGGAATAATGTTGTAAATTGACTTAATATAATTTAAAAAAAGAACAATTAAGACAGGGTGAAGACAATTGGGAAAAGAACTTAAAAAACAAAATAAGTCACCTGGAAACAGAAAAGTGTCTTGAAAGCCAAAATTAACCAACTTGAAAATGAGACAAAGAACATGAAAGATGCCTAACAAAGAAAATTAGAACAGGAGGAGAAGGATGACCAAAAACCCAGGGATGAAATTCAGTCTTTAAAAATTAGAATCCAATAACTAGAAGTTAAGGACTGCAGAAGGCAGCTAGAATTTATAAAACAATATCAAAAGAATTAAAAAGTTGAGGAAAGTATGAAACACCTCATTCACAAAATGTCAGACCTTGAAATGAGATCCAGTAGGACAATTTAAGAACTTTTGGACTACCAGGAGATCATAAGAGAAAAAGCCCAGACATTATTCTACTGAAACTTATCCAAGAAAACTGCCCCAACATATTCTAGCAAGAGGGAAAAGAGGAGAATGAAAAAATCTACAGAAAACCTCCTGAACTTAATCCGCAATTGACAACACCCAGGAATGTTATAGCCAAATTCAAGAACTACTAGACCAAGTCAAAAATATTACAAGCTGCTAAGAAGAATTCATTCAGATACCATTGAACCACAATTAGGATAACACAGAATCTGGTGGCATAAGCACTGAAGGACCAGAAGGCATGGAATATGATATTCTGGAAAGTAAGTGGATTGGGTCTACAAGCAAGAATTAACTACCCAGCAAAACTGACAATATTCATGTAGGGGGAATTATGGTCATTTAATAAAATATAAGATTTCTAAGAATTTGTAAAGAAAAGACCAAACTTAAAATGAAAATTTGATTCCCAAACACAGAACTCAAGAGAATTGCCAAAAGGGAAAAATGTGGAGGAAAAAAACAACTTTTTAAGGGACCCAATGAGCTCAAATGATTTGTAATCCTTCAAGAAAACATGATATTGGTAACTCTTAAAAAGTTTTATTATCACCTGGACCTAGAAGAATTATGCTTAGAGGGAACAGGGACAAACTGTATAGGATGATATATATATATATATATATATATATATATATATAAACTAGAGGTAAAAAGAGATTAAAACTAAGATAAATGAGAAAAGAAATAAAATGGAATAAATCTACATTTCATAAAGAAGTGCATATGGGGGGGGAGCATCAATACACTGGAAATGGAAAGAAGTTAGAAAAAAGAAATGCATAATTCTTACATGCATTGAAATTGACTCAAAAAGGGAAGTATACTCAAATCCATTGGGGCAAAAAATTGATTTGTGCCCAATAGAGAAATAGAAGGCTAACAAATGTACTGGTGGGGAGGGAAGCAATACAAGGGTGGGAATTAGGGGGATTGATAAAAAAAACCATCACCAAATGGCATAGCATCTAAATTTCTGAAGGAGAAACTAGTGGAGCTCAAGGACAAAATAGATAATAAAACTATACGGGTGGGAGATGGGAACCTTACTCTATTAGATTGAGACAATCAAAGAAAAATAAATAAGAAAGAGGTAAGAGAGTTGAATGAAATCTTAGAAAATTTAGACTTAATAAATATGTGGAGGAAAATAAATAAATACAAAAAGGAATACACATTCTTCTCAGCAGCACATGGTACATGCAGAAAGATTGACCATGTACTAGGGCATAAAGACATAGCAAACAAGTGCAAAAGAGTAGAAATAATGAATGCAACCTTTTTAGATCATAATGCAATAAAATAATTAATAAGGGTACATGGAGAGGTATAAAATTTAAAATTTGACCTCAAATATTAAAAATATTATATTTTATTTTTGGAGGTTTATTAAATGATTATTAGAAATCAAGGAATAAAGAGGATACAAAATAAAAACCACATGCCTATGGTTGGTTAGCCATTTTCAAAATTCCTATTCACCACCATCACCTCTCATTGCTGCATCATGCCAAAACAGAGTATTAGCCTCAACTCCCACTCCCTTTATCCTCTGTCTACAGGAATTACATAATGACAGGAAGTCAGTGGACTCTCGGGATATGTAGTTATTTTTTAGGATAACAGATTTTCAATTATACATTCCCCCTGAGATCCATGGAAGACTCTCTCCAATTGATCTTGTAAACATAACCAATTTTGAAATTACAATAATTAGAGGATAAGAGGAAAAGAGAACAAAATCAATGATTGCTAATCACATTGACAAAAAGCCAGTTAGGAGGCAGTCCCCTTCAACATAAGAATATACATACAAAACAAATGCATTCAACCCCACACAGTTCAAATAACCACATCCCAAAGTTCACTCTGGATCTTCTGGTGCAGAATGTGGTCTGTGGAGGCATCTCCTTGGCCTTCTTCAAATAATTCATTTTCTAGATTCAGAAAGGTGGTATGTTTCTTAACCTAAAATTAACTCTCAAATATAATTTAAACTTTGCAACTTAAAATAAAAATAATTATACATACCTCCTGAAGAGGGTGATTGAATAGCACAGGGATCACTTAGGGATGCATGGCTGAGTTATGAGGCATATGAATCAATTGTCAAGAGAAATCAAAAATATTTTTAAAACTACAAATAAAAAATAATTTCTGTATGAAATATAGACTATCAAAGTCTTATGTGTAAAAATTTAAGTAAAGGAAAAATAAATCCATAACAGGTCTTTGAATCAGGTCCCAATTAAAGTAATGTCTATCCCACAAGTCTGTAGGACAAAATATGGTAATATTTCTCTTACCCATTTGCAGCCAATACTACAAAAAATTGCCAGACTATAAGAGAGAAAAATGGACTGATAGGAAAGTGTCATTCCATGCTTTGATTTTACCTTCACTCTCATGGATAGGAGAGTCAGAACAGCCAATTGTTAGGTACTTTCATATTTTTCACAAGGGGTGTAGTTCAAGGAGTCCTGCTTCTTGACACATGTCAAGTGCTGCAACCACAAGTTTCACACTAGGTTAAAGTCCTTGCTCGCTTTGGGCAGAATTTCCTCAATCCAAGTAGGATTGGTTTGGTCTCTTTGACCTTTTACTCTTAGGCACTATACAAGTAGCTTCTTGCTGTTTTTGGCACTGTTCAATGGCTCCTCTTGTATTCCCTTCTCCTGGAATCAGACAGGATCAATAAGCAAAGTCCCATATCATTTTTAAATAAATGGCAGGTTTCCATGGTATAAAGCTTTTGGGTATGCATTAATATTATAGCAAATATATTTTAAACTTATATTACTGCAAATTCAAAAAAAAGTTAAAGAAAATCTTCTTAATACTGGTGGCATGTGCTTCAAATAAAAAAGGAGAGAAAAATTAAAAACTGAAATAGTGTATTGCATATGCAAGCAAAAATAATAATAATAAAAGAGTTTTAAAAATAAAAATATAGCTTATAGTCATTGGCACACTTTGTCAGCTAATGAAAGGTAGAATACAAAGTTTTCTCACCAAAAATGAGATCCAATTCCTCTTCAAACCTGGTCATGATCCACCGTGAGTGAAAAGCAAATAATTTTCACAAAGTAACAGCTTTTTATAAAGTACAACATTACAGCCTGTAATGCATATTCAAAATGTACCAAAATGCCTAAAGGTATGATGACTAATTTAATGGACAATATCAAACAAACACAATATCATATGTTACATGAGTCTGCTGTATGATATTTAAAGAAAAAGAAACCTTAGAAGCTAATAGATACTTGTTACAAGTTTTTTAGGTGTAGCAATGTTTCAACCATGACTGAGATATTATAAGTCTATTACTGCCACCATTACAAAAATTGGCAGAGGTGTCTGGAAAAACCAAAACCTCTCCACTGTTTATGTTGGGTATAAAAATGTCAACAATAATCTAGAGATCATTCTGGTGAAAAGGTAAAGTGACCTGAGGAGTTACAAATGAGAGATGCCCCTCTTTAGGGAGCCATCCAGGGGTAGCATGCCTTGGGATCAACTTCCCAGCTCCTTTGGTATGAGACTATAAAATCCCATCAGGACATGGGGAATATAATTGTACTTCACTGAAGCTACTAAAATGTACCTTACCTCCTTTTAGAGGCAGGCAAAATGATCAGATTTGAAGAAAAAAATCTAAAATTCATATTTGAAGACCCCTTAAAATCAATTTGAGTTATTTTAGCTCATTAAATTTACCAAAGGTCGTTATACAATTGTAACCACTTTTTGATGAAGTCCATCCATCCTCTATGTGATAATTTACAGTCAAAATGAAAAAAAAAAGCTTTCTTTTATATGGGTTTATTCAATAATATTTGTTCAGTATAGTTATAGGGGAAAAGCAACAAAATATAACAGTAGTTAAAACCCAATACATTAAAAGGATTCAGTGTAACAGAAGTGTATTGAATACATTAACATATGAACTTAACACCACAAAATTAAATATTAAGCAAATCAATCAGCAAAATACAATAAGATACAGAGACTTTCATTTTTTAAAAATGGAGTCAGAAAAGGTTTAAAATTCCACCTCCAGACCCTTTAAAGGTCATTTTTATAAAATTCAGATCCCTCTCCTCAGGATTGTGGTATCTCCTATAGCAAGGGAGAACATGGGTTTTAGGAATCTCAAACTGAGCAGGCCCAAATGGCAGAGAGTTGAAGGGAGATGAATTTCTCCCCTGAATATCAGGCAAGATAAGGGAAAGGATCAGTGCACTCATGAATGGTAGAAATTGCTTAAAATAAGCAATGTACTACTCTTTCATAGAGTACACTATGCTTGTAATCAACTTCCTGTTTGGAAGAATAACTTTCTTCTCCCCATCTCCCCTGAGGTAAAATGCTAGTTTCCCCAGAGAGATTTAGGAGGCTTATTGTTGCCTAAGGAAAAAGACACCCCATTGTTTATTTTTGTTTTGTTTTGTCTTGTTTTTTTTTTTCATTTTTTTACCATATGGTGGCAGCAATAAGTCCAGCAAGGGCAGCAATAACAGTCAGGGTTGGGGTGGAGACTGATTTAGGAGCAGAGATGGAGATCAGGAGGATGATTTCTGGGGACCAGATGAGCATTTGATGTCGGGGGCTTGTCTTAAAAAATAAAAAAGGAAAGAAGGAAGGGATGTACCCCCAAAGGGAGGTTTGGACTTTTGGTATGAGAGAGAAGAGAGAAGAGAACCCCCTTTTTCCCACTTCCCTTTTCCTATTCTTTCCTGCCCATTATTCCTTTTGTATTACCTGATTGAGTTAACATTAAAGTTGTCTGTTCCCCAAGCTGAGTGTGAATGAATGGATCAAGGGGATACCTTTTGGTCTTGAGTAGTGGAGGGGAGAAAAGAGGGACAAGAGCAAATTGGGGAAAGCAGCTTTATCTAAGGAGGGAAGTCAGAAGGGGGGAAAATTTTTCAATCTCCCTCTCTTCTCTTTGAGCCAACTGGTTGCATCTGCTGTCTCCCCTGAACCCTGCTTTGTAGAAGGGGAGTTCTCCTCTCTTTTTCCCCTCTCCATCATGAAAGCCCAAGCCTCCTGATGGGGCTACATCCCTTCTTTCTCTCTTTATTTTTTAAAACAGTCTGGAGGTAGCAATATCAGCAACACAAGAGTCAGCAGTGAGGAACTGAGGGACATGGCCTCAAACAGAGTGCAAGAATCCTCTAAGTGAAAATGGACAGGCCCTTAGGGAGTGCAACTGCCCAAAAAGGAAAAAGAACAAACAACAAACATACATGGAAACTGGTAGATCAGGGCAGCAGCTCAGTTAGAGAGTTTGGAGTCTTCAGAATTCATGGGAGTGAATGGGTGGGTGAAAAGCCCTGGCAGGAGAAACATGGATTAAAAATTTATCTAAGCTATCTTTTAAAAAATTGAGAGTTTTTCTCATCTCTTCTGTTTGCCAACTATAAAATGTAAAATTTGACCTCAAATAATAAAAATATCATATTTTTGGAGGTTTATTAAATAATCCTTAGAAATCAAAGAATAAAGTGGATACAAAATAAAAACCACTTGCCTATGGCTGGTTAGCCATTTTCAAAATTCCCACCTTATCACCATCATTGCTTATTGCTTCATCATGCCTAAATAGAGGAGGAGGAGCCTCATTTCCACTCCCTTTATCCTCTGTCTACAGGAAGTACATATTGATAGGAATTCAGTGGGCTCTCAGTATATGTAGTTCTTTTTGTAGTAACAGATTTTCAATTATACAGAGGCAAATCAAAAACTAATTTGAAATTAAATAATTTGATTCTCCAAAATAGGTTAATTAAAGAACAAATCATAGAAACAATAATTTCATTGAAGAAATTGACAATGTTGAGATGCAAAATCTATGGGATGTAGCCAAAACAGTCCTCAGGGGAAATTTATATCCTTGACTGCATATATTAACAAATTAGGGAGGGAAGAGGACAATGAATTGGGCATATGAATTTAAAAACCAGAAACAAAAAAATTAAAAATCCCCAGAGGAAAACTAAATTAGAGATTCCAACAATTAAAGAAGAAATTAATAAAATTGAAAACAAAATAATTATTGAATTAATAAATAAGACTAGAAGCTGGTAATTTGAGAAAAATAGACAAAGTACTGGTCAATCTAATAAAAAAAAAGGAAAGAAAAAAACTAAATTAACAGTATCACAGATGAAAAGGGAGACCTCACATCTAATGTAGAGGAAATTAACATTATCATTAAAAAGCATTTTGCCCAACTATTTGGCAATAAATATGACAATCTAGGTGATATGGATGAATGTTTACCGAACTATAAATACCTTAGATTAACAGAAGAAGGCATTGAATACTTAAATAACCCCATATCAGTAAAAGAAATTGAACAAGCCATCAATGAACTCCCAAAGTAAAAATCCCCAGGGCCTTAGGGATTCATAAGTGAATTCTATAAAACATTCAATGAACAACTAATCCCAATATTATACAAATTATTTGACAGAATAATCAAAGAAGGAGTTCTACCAAATTCATTTATGACAGAAAATTGATACTGATTTGAAAGCTTAGGAAAGTCAAAACCTGAGAAAGAAAACTAGAGACCAATCTCCTAATAAACTTAGATGTAAAAATCTTAAATAGAATACTAGCAAAAAGACTCCACCAAATAATCATGAGGAATATTCATTATGATCAGGTGGGATTTATGCCAAGAATACAAGGATGGTTCAATGTTAGGAAAACCATTCATGTAATCTACCATATCAAAAAAACAAGTCAATAAAAATGAAATTATTATCTCAATAGATGAAGAAAAAGCCTTTGACAAAATACAACCCTCATTCCTATTGAAAACACTAGAAAGTATAGGAATAAAAGGGACTTTATTAAAATAATAAACAGTACATATCAAACCATTAGCAAACACTGTCTATAATGTGGATAATTTAGAAGGATTACCAATAAGTTCAGAAGTGGAAAAGGATGTCCATTATCACCTCTATTATTTGACATTATACTAGAAACACTAGCAGTAGCAATTAGAGAAGAAAAAGAAATTGAAGGCATTAAAATCGGCTATGAGGAGACCAAGTTATCACTCTTTGCAGATGACATGATGGTCTACTTAATGAATCCTAGATATTCAACCAAAAAGCTAATCAAAATAATCAACAACTTTAGCAACATTGCAGGATACAAAATAAAACCACATAAGTCATCATCATTTCTATATATTTCTAACACAGCTCAGTAGCAAGAACTAGAAAGAGAAATCCCATTCAAAATTACCTTAGACAAAATAAAATACTTAGGAATATATCTGCCAGTACAAACACAGGAACTATATGAATACAACTACAAAACAAATTCCACACAATTAAAACTAGATATAAATAATTGGAAAAACATTAATTGCTCATGGGTAGGATGAGCTAACAAAAATAAAAATGACAATCCTATTCAAGCTAATTTGCCTAATTAGTGCCATACCCATCAAACTACCAGCAAACTTTTTTTTTTACTGAATTAGAAAAAACAAAAGATAAAGAATATCAAGGGAAATAATGGAAAAAAAATGTGCAGGAAAGTGGCCTAGCAGTACCAGATTTTCTGAAACTGTACTATAAAACAGTGGTCATCAAAACAATATGGTATTGGCTAAGAGACAGAAGGGGGGATCAGTGGAATAGACTTGAGGTATATGACCTCAGCAAGATGGTCTATGATAATCCCAATGATCCCAGCTTTTGGGATAAAAATCCACTATTTGACAAAAACTGCTGAGACAATTGGAAAACAATATGGGAGAGATTAGGTTTAGATCAACATAACACACCCTACACCAAGATAAACTCATAATGGTAGAATGAATGAATATAAAGAAGGAAAGTATAAGTAAATTAGGTGAACACAGAATAGTGTACTTGTCAGATCATTAGGAAAGGAAAGATTTTAAGACCAAGCAAGAGTTAGAAAAAATTACATGTAAAATAAAAAATTTTATTACATTAAATTAAAAAGGGTTTGTACAAAGAAAACCAGTGCAAATATAATTAGGAGAGCAACAAATTGGGGGAAATCTTCATAACAAAAACCTCTGACAAAGGTCTAATTCCTCAAATATATAAAAAAAACGTAATCAATTGTACAAAACTTCAAGCCATTCCCCAATTGATAAACGGGCAAGGGACATGAATAGGCAATTTCTAGTCAAAGAAATCAAAACTATTAATAACCACTTAAAATGTGAACTTCAAAACTACTCAACCCTGTTCAAACCATTCTTTAGAGGATGGGATTTGGCTATTTCCTGATCAATAACAATAGAGATACTTGGAATTACAGAATCAGGTCTTGGAAACTACAATCTCCACCCTACTCAGGGTAACAAGATTTAGGAAGGGCTGCAGTAAAACTCAAGATTTAATTATTTGAGAATATGGCTTTCAACAGACATGTGCAAAAAGGACAGACCTCTGGGCAGTCCTAGGTTAAGCTAGAGCCACCATTGGTACAGGTGAGACATAGGAAGTGAGGTAGAAGACAGCTCAGGAGTTCTGGGGACTTCCTATGTAGAGGGAGAAGGTGGTGGTTGGAACCTGGTGCTTGGAGTGGAGGATCCCTCAGACTGTTTCTCCATTTTGGTCATGTGAGTGATAGGGACTGATCTCTTTTCTTTGCCTCGGCTATCCAGGGCCTTGGGCCTTTGGCTCAGCTTAAGCAGAGTGGGTATTTAAGCCCTATTTCCTTCTCTCCCTTTTCCCCCTCTCTCTCTTTCCCTCTAATACATTTTTCCTCCTGTTTGTAATTAAAACACCATAAAAAGGTTAACAGCTGACTTGAGTTTTCATTAGGAATTACATAGCTGAATTCCTTGGCAACCTTAAATTTATATATATATATATATATATATATATATATATATATATATATATATATATCAGTCTTTTAAAGAGATTTCCATATCACAAAAATATATTCTAAATCTCTTATAATCAGAGAAATGCAAATCAAAACAACTCTGAGGTACCATCTCACACCTAGTATATTGGCTAATATGACAAAAAGGAATGTAATGAATGTTCGAGGGAATGTGGCAAAATTGGGATATTAACACTTTTCTGGTGGAGTTGTGAATTGATCCAAACATTCTAGAGGGCAATTTGGAACTATGCCCAAAGGGCATTAAAAGACAGCCTGCCCTTTGATTCATCCATAGCACTGCAGGGCTTGTACCGCAAAGAGATAATAGGGAAAATGACTTGTACAAAAATATTCATAGCTGTGATCTTTGTGTGGACAAAAAAAAAGGAAAATGAGGGTATGGCCTTCAATTGGTGAATGGCTGAACAGATTGTGGTATATGTTGGTGTTAGATTATAATTGTGGACTATTGTGCTAAAAGTAATTATGAACTGGCAGAATTCCATGTGAATTTGAATGACCTTCAGGAATTGATGCAGAGTGAAAGGAGTATATCCAGGAGAGCATAATACATAGAGACATAATTGATTTCTCTTAGAGTAAGTTTTAAGTATTATCTATTAGCACTCTCTTCCTCTCCTTCTAATAGGAATATTCTTCCCTTCCCTTTCCCATGGGTATCTTTGTGTGTTAAAGATTACCCTATTTATTTTATTTCTTCAAGTATCTCTTGGTGCCATTTTCAATTCCCCCATCCCTTTTTCTTTTTTTGCATATCATCTTATAGCCCTTATTGCCCAATCTCTTTCTGTGAATGATTGTTCTAATTACTATAATAGTGAATATAATTTTTGAGAGTTACAAATATTATTTTCCCCATATACTAATATAAATAATTTGTTCTTATTATTGCCCTTAAAGAAGAAAGTTTGAATAAAAAATCATTTTTCCCCTTTTCCCTCTCTTTCATATTTACCTTTTCATGTTTCTCTTGATCTTTGTTTGGATATCAAACTTTCCACTTAGTTCTGGTCTTTTCTTTACAAATACTTGGAAATCTTCTATTTTGTTGAATGCCCATACTTTCCCCTGGAAGTATATAGTCAGTTTTGATGCATAAGGGATCCTTGGTTAAAGACCCAATTCTCTTGCCTTTCTGAATATCATATTCCAAGCCTTGCAATCCTTTAATATGGAAGTTGCCAGATCTTGTGTAATCCTGATTGGTGTTCCTTGATAGCTGAATTTTTGGGTTTTGGCTTCTTGTAAAATTTTCTCCTTAGCTTGGAAGCTCTTGAATTTGGCAATTACATTCCTGGGAGTTGTCTTTTGAGTATTTAGTGTAGACAGTGTTCTATGAACTCTTTCAATGTCCATTTTGCCCCCTTGTTCAAGAACATCAGGGCAGTTTTCTTGGATAATTTCTTGAAGTATGTCAAGATTTCTGTTTATTTCTGGGTTTTTAGGTAGACCAATGATTCTAAAATTGTCTCTCTGTGATCTCTTTTCCTGATCTGTTATCTTGTCGGTGAGATATTTTATGTTTTCTTCTATTTTTTCAGTCTTTTGACTTTGCTTTATTAATTCTTGCTGTTTTTCAAGATTATTGGCTTCCAATTACCTGATTCTGGTTTTTAAGGACTGGTTTTCCACTATTCACTTTTGATTTTTCTTTTTGGTTTGGTCTACCCAGCTTTTTGTGGCTTCCAGCTGTTTCTCCAATTGGGAGTTCTTGTCCTTTAAACTGTTATTTTCTTTTTGAACTATTTCCCACTTTTCTTGCCAGAAGGCTTCCATCTTTTTGATAAGCTCCAATTTAAATTCTTCAAGAGCTTGTGGACAATTTCCATATTTTTTGGAAGGTTTTGGTGCATTCATTTATGTTTCCTCTTCTATTTCTTCTGCAGCCTGTGTTTTTCCTCCATAAAAAGTATCCAGGGTCAACACCTTCTTCTTGTTTTTCTTGGTGTTGGGAAGTTGATGTTCCTGGCCATGGTTTGCCATTACTGTGGAGTTTTTTCCTTCCCTTTCCTGTCATAAATATGAGATGGGCAGGCTCTCTGTGTACGGAACTAGGGAGCAAAGATTTTGCCTGAGGAAAGGTCTGCAATTTCTGCAGCTTCCACCATTTGCTGCCTTTCTCTGTGCTATCTTGCTACTGGTGCCCATGGACTATGCTCTTCAGGCTGCTGGGGCCTCAGGTCTAGTTGCTCTCAGAGGTAGGTCCTCAGTGGTCTCAGTCAGCTGCCAAGTACCCAGAGGTTCCCTTCACTCACTCACTGATTCTAGCACACACTGGCTCTGACTCTGGCTCCATAGGTGGGGTGTGGGAGGTTGGATCAGCTCACATTTTGGTGGAAGTGTTTTCACACCCTTATGGTGTGGAAATGTCAAAATTCCATGTATCTTCAATGCTGTGCCCTAGTGTAGAGTCCTTTTTTCATATGAGTTTGGGTTTTTTTGGATTTTTGAGGTAGTCTGTTTTGGTAGGTAAGTGAGGAGAGGAAGAGTCGTACGTCTAGGTTATCACCATGTTTACCTGGAAGTCAATCAATAAGAGTTCATACTTGAGGGGAAATTAAGAGGTGGAGTGGATAAGGGAGGTCATATTAATTGTAGTTTGCTTAAATGCAATTAATCAACAACATTTATTAAGTACTTACTATGCATCAAGCACTGTACCCGATGTTAGTAATTCAAAGGCCAAAGAAAAACAGTTTCTACTCTGTAATGTATATAGCCTAACTATGGAAGAAAATACACATGCATATATATGGATGAAATCTTGTGTGTATACTTATGTCTGTATAATATTTGTGCCTGTGTGTATGTTTTGTAGATTTCTAGAGGAAAGACAGACAACTGGAGACATCTGAAAAATCCTCAAGTGGAATATGGAGTGTGAACCAAGTTTTTTAGAGAAATTGGGGATTTTTAGAGTCATAAGGAATGAGGCAATACATTTGAAGCATGAGAGGCTTTCAGGTGAAAAGCATGAAGGCAGAGAAAATAAATATTGGGCAGGGAGAGGAGAAAGGTGAAATGATGAAAATGTAAGTTAGGGTACTTTTCTTAGGAATTTTAAAGTCAAATAAATATAATTTATATATAATGAAGAGGCAATTAAATTTATGAAGAATGAATCATAGTTGTCTTTTTGTGTATAGGTTCTTTCTTTAATGTTCTTAGAATGAAACTTTCTGAGAGGAATTGTTAGGTACAAAGTTATGATTAGTTTTGAGTCTCTAGTGTATAGTCATATTGTTCCACAGCATATTTGTACTGCAATGTAATATATTTATAATGCCTGTTTTCCTTTTGCCCTGCTCATACTAAACTTTATCTTTGTGTATATTTTTCCATACCTGTAAATTTATTGTGAAGTCTTAGAGTTGTTTTGATTTATATTTTATGATTACTCACCTAGAAGGAATTTGATGCTTTTCTGATTCTCTTCCTTAAATGATGTCAGTGTTGCTCAAAAACTTACAAAATCCAACATACTCTATGGCTAGCAAAATCCCAGATCTAAAAGGATTCACACATATGATTTCTAGTATGAGTGCAGCATTTGTTTATTGTCCAGAAGTATATAGTACTTATTTAACTACCCTTTTTAGTAAAAGGAATAGTTGGCAAGGTTCTTTATAATACATTTTATTTGTCTGGAAATTGTACATTTTTGTCACATGATTCAAAGATTGGAAGGACCAAAGATCATCTACCCCAGGTCCTATACTGAATCAGATGCATATGAAATGTTTACTGTCCTGAGATGGATCTTCAGAGATGGAGGTCCTTTTTGCCACTTATTTTAGTGTTTGGGAGGCTGTGAAAAGGGATAATGGTCTAAGAGGCAGTGATGTGAGAAGGTAGATGGGAGAATTTATGGGAGAAATTTTGCACACTTTACAATTTTGCCCCTGGTACAGTCAGTGACATTTAATCTATATTTCATCTTGACCGAGAAAACATTGTACCTGTATCCAATATGCAAACAAACTCAATTCAATTATTTATAGGTACCACTGACATTTTCATTATTGTTAATTAAATACTGGACAGAATACTCCTTAATTATTGATTCAACTGAATTCTAAAATATTTTAGAACAGATTTCATTTTTCCCATATTCTTTGTTTCACTCATCTTCTCTATTTTAAAATTGAGTTATGAGCTCTATAATCTGATAGATAGTAAAAATTTCCAGTCCTGGATTTTGTGATCTAAGCCTTTCAAATTGAAAAAAAAACTCAAATTAGATGAAATTTAAATGTATAAAAATATTAGCATTTGTTTTTCCAGGTTAGTACTGTATTAATCAGCAGTTTCATTGGGGAAAACCTGACTAAATAATTTGTTTTAAATATAAAATAGGGTGGACAGAGGTCAGTGATTTGGGCCTGCAAATTAAAAAATTAGAAAGTGAACAAATTAAAAATCCCCAGAGAAAAACTAAATTAGAAATCCTAAACATTAAAGGACAAATTAATAAATTGAAAGTAAAAGAACTTTTGATTTAATAAATAAGACTAGAAGCTGATACTTTGAAAAAACAAATAAAATAAAATAAAATACTGATTAATCTAAGCAAAAAAGGTAAGAAGAAAAGCAAATTAACAGTATCAAAGATGAAAAGGGAGTTCTCACCTCTAATGAAGAGGAAACTAAGGCAATCATTAACAACTATTTTGCCCAATTATATGACAATTGTAAACCTTAAAATTTCATAGACTTATGAATGTTAAAAATTTTACTCCACATTGAGGAATCCTCCAATTCCCTACTTGAAATAATTCCCTACCAGATAGTGATAACTCTACTTGAATGTGAAAACTCCATGCTATGGTAGGATCTCTACCCCATCCCCACTTGGGACTGCTTCAGGGGAGAAAACTCCTTGCTATGGGAGGACCTCTATTCCTCTCATATTTAAGAATGCTTTAAGGGCAGAAAACTCCTTGCTAAACAATGAAAATACTTGAAAACCATACTTATAAAGAAAGGAGTTCTTTGAGCCATGAATTGATACAATGGGATGCTAAGTACCTATAAAGGTGTGGCAACTTGTAAACTACTTAGACCTAAAAGGTGAAAACTTACTCAGAGGTTTTCTCTTAATGAAATTAGTCGACACAGCAGCATTTTTTTTCTGACTTACTAAAGAAATTAATCTACTCAGCTGTGAATTCAAAATGGGCTGTCCTTTGGAAAACATCTACAGTGATTGGTAGATGGAAGAACTTAGGGGAGGTAACATAGGAGATTTTGCCCTTAAAATGAGAGCTCAGAGAAGAGCTGAGGTGATTCTGAAACATTCAGATTGAGGAGGACTCATTCTGAAACATTCAGATTGAGGAAGGACTGATTCTGAAACATTCAGATGGAGGAGGGAGCTGGTGAAAGCAGCTGAGATGATGCTGGCCTGGTGTCACTAGAATCCTTGCTTAGACAGATCTTGTGGTGAGTGAAAAAAACCTGACTGATTTCTCTCTTAAGACTCAGGTCTAGGCCATTTTGGCTTAAGGCCCTTCCTACTTATTTCCTTTTTCTCTCTTTCTCTCTTTTCTTTAATTCCACATTTGTATTAATTAAAATCTCTATAAAACCCAGTTGACTTGGGTATTTGAATAATTGGGAATATTTCCCTGGCGACCACCTTATATTTGATTGAAAAACCAAGACACTGTAGTGAAACATATTTTCTGCAGTCAAATTTACTCACCCTCTCTTATATCTATCACAATTTATATCTTCCACCATTTTAACTCACTAGAGTTTATGGGCTTCACTATTTTAAATCTCACACAATAAATATGAAAATCCAGGTGATATGGATGCATATTCACAAAAATATAAATTACCTAGATAAACAGAATAAATAGAATACTTAAATAATCCCATATCAGAAAAAGAGATTGAAGAAGCCATCAAAGAACAGGAATGAAATAAGAATAGCCATTATCACTTCTATTACTTAACATCATACTAGAAACACTAACTGTAGCAATTAGAGAAGAAAAATAAATTGAAGATATTAAAATAGGCAATGAGGAGACCAAACTATAACTCTTTACTGATGATATGATGGTCTACTTAAAGAATCTAAGAGAATCCACTAAAAAGCTAGTGGAAATAATCCACAACTTTAGCAAAGTTGCAGGATACAAAATAAACCCACATAAATCATCAGTATTTCTACATATTTCTAACACATCTCAGCAGTAAGAGTTAGAAAGACAAATTACATTTAAAATCACCCTGGGGGTGTGGCAAAATTGGGACATTAATATATTGCTTCTGAAGTTGTAAATTGATCCAACCATTCTTGATGGCAATTTGGAGCTATAACCAAAGGGGAATAAAAGACTTCCTGCCCTTTGATCCAGTCATACCATTGCTGGGTTTATACCTCAAAAAATAATTAGTAAAAAGACTTATACAAAAATACTTATAGCTCCATTCTTTGTTGTGGCAAAAAATTGGAAAATAAGGGGAATGGCCTTCCATTGGGGAATGCCTGAACAAATTGTGGTATATTTTGATGATGGAATAAATACAATTATGCTAAAAGGAATAATGAATTGGAGGAATTCCATGCAAAGTGGAATGACTTCTGGGAATTGATGCAGAAAGGAGCAGAACCACAGGAACATTATTCACAGAGACTGATACAGTGTCGTACAATTTAATACAGGACAATTCTGAGGGACTTAAGAGAAAGAACACTATCCACATACAGAGAAAGGTCTGTGGGAGTAGAAACACAGAAGAAAAACAATTTCTTAATCACATGGGTTGATAGGGATATGATTGGGAATGTAGACTCTACATGATCACCCTAGTGCAAATATCAATAAAATGTAAATAGATCTTGTTCAATGACAAATGCAAAAACCAGTGAAATTGCTCATTGGCTACAGGAGAGGGGTTAAGGGATAAGAGAGAAAGAACATGAATGTTGTAATCATGGAAAAATATTCTAAACTAATTAATTAAATAAAATTTTCCAAATTTAAAAAATAAAAATAAAAATAAACAAGTAAATAACTATACCACTCTTCATATTGATAAAAGCTCCAAATATTTAAATGAGAAAATTATGGTTAATTGACAGATGATGATTTGAGCATAATCAATTTATTAGTTAGGCTAGAAATAACCACTACATTGTGTCACTGGCTTTTTTCAATGACTAAAATCTCTGAGATCTTCCTAGTCTTATTGAAAGTGTAAGAGGACAAACGGAAGGAAATATAACACAACATGATTGGTTACAAAGTGTGCAGTATCATAGATTATAGAAAACATTATTAGGCAAAACTCAGGATAGCAGGACTAGCATCACCCATTCCTTTCATTATTATTCATTTAGGAAGTTAATTGTCTCTTTAATTAAAATGTCCATTTACATGGTTAGAGACATATTGATCAATTTAGACTTTATTGAAGAAAACCCAATTTTGCAGAGATATCACTTTTTAGGACCCATATGCACCTTTCAAGGCTTGATTAGCGAGATAACAAATCTCACTTAATTGTTTGTAGGCAGTAGCATGTATACAGACAATATAATTCTTTGAATTAATGTGACTTTACGGATGTCAATTAAAAGAGAAAAGTTGAATTTGTGAACCTGACACAGCATATTAACAATTTTACAGCATATTAAAGTTAATACAGAAAAGATGTGATGAGAAAAAATGGAATTTGCATCATTTTTATTTTCTGTTTTCCCTTTTGAACAATAGGAAATCAGTTTCTAATGGATCACTTATTTGTAAGCTAATTTTATAAGCTCTTTAACTTGATCATTACAAGCAGAGTGTAATATCATGAGCTTTTATAGTGCAATTTAAGAATAGGCTTTTACACAGCACTAATGCAAAGTCTAAAAAGAATTATGATTGGGGGCAACAAGGACCCATTGACCAAGGGTGAGTAATGGATGATTTCCCAGCAGCCAAGTAAAGTAAGAAGAGGAATTCTACCACGTATCACCTGGAACAGGTAGTTTTATCTCTGAGGTAACTTCTTGACTTGTCATAATTTTCTCTAATCTGTTAAAATAAGAATAAAAAAGTAAGATTCATTAATCTTAGCATAGTGATAATAATATCTAAAACCATAGACTAACTTTTAGAGAAGATATTTCAATGGCAGCAAGGTAACTAAAAAAAGCTCAATATACATTATACTGTGAAACAAATAAAATTAATACAATAATGAGTATCAATATTAACTAACATTATCATCTTGTAACCAGGTAATCCATTCCCATTGTCCATATCATTGCTACATTTCATTTTAGATCCCAGATGTCCCATGTAGTCATCTGGTCCCTGAAAATTTTCTTGAACATTCTGGAATAGTTCTTATTCTCAGGGAAACTGAAGAGGGCTCTTCTTCAATAGACTTGTTTCATGAGTTCCAAGGCACTTGCAGAGATTCTTAGATTATTCTGCTAAATCTTGATTGCAAAATTGACTTCAATAATACTTAGTAAAATTTGTTAAAATTTTGTTTCTCGGGGGACTTCCGGTTAAGATGGTGGCTTAGAGAAAGCTAAAGCTCAGATCTCCGGAAAACCCTTCCCGACCGATCTCAAACGATAAGCTCCTAAGGCGCCGAAATCCAAAACGATCAACAGCACAGACCCTGGGAACCCTCCTCCTGGACCTGGACCCGGTTCAAAAGGTACGGCTCCCCTTAAAAGCCAGAACCCGAGATCACTCGGACCTCAGGGGTAGGAGAGCAGAGTCCAAGGCTCCCGGAAGCCGCAGCCCGGCCGGGCTCAGAGAGCAGAACCCTCAGGGCCTTCTACAGTCCCGGTGAAAGTTACTGCCTGGGGCTTCTGCTGCAGAGAGCTGGTCGAAACAACAGCAACCCTCAGGGCGGGCAAGACAGCCTCACGGGCTGGATCCTGCTATCCAAGTCTCAGTGAAAGTCCTCGCCCTCAGAGCTTGGGCTAGCTGCAGCCCATCCCCCCGCAGGCCGAGGAAACAGCCTCACGGCCAGCGATTCTGAAGGCAACTTCCGGAAAGCGAGCCGGGGGGAGAGTGTGGCCTCGTGGTCCGACCCTTCCATTCCAGTTCCAGTGAGGCATATTCAGTTTAACCCAGGGAAAGCTCATAGAACCATCTGCCCAGGACTGCCTCTGAACACCAGACAGAGGCAAGAAAAACTAATCCTCCACATTCAGAAATGGCAAACTCCACAGAACCACAGAAGCCCCAAAATACCAAGAAAAATAAGAAGAAAGGGGCGACTTTGGACACATTCTATGGAGCCAAAATACAAAATACAGAGCAGACAGAAGATAATATAAAAGAAAATGCTCCAAAACCTTCCAAAGGAAATGGAAACTCTCCACAAACCTATGAAGAATTTGAATCAGAAATGACCAAAAAGATGGAAGCCTTCTGGGAGGAAAAGTTGGAAATAATGCAAAAGAAATTCACGCATCTACAAAACCAGTTTGACCAAACTGTAAAAGAAAACCAGGCTTTAAAGGCCAGAATCAGGCAGCTGGAAGACAACGATCGTGTAAAAGAGCAAGAATCAATAAAGCAAAGCCAAAATACCAAGAAATTAGAAGAGAACATAAAATATCTCACCGACAAGGTGATAGATCTGGAAAATAGGGGGAGAAGGGATAATTTAAGAATAATTGGACTCCCAGAAAAGCCAGAAATAAACACCAAACTGGACATGGTGATACAAGATATAATCAAAGAAAATTGCCCAGAGATTCTAGAACAAGGGGGCAATACAGCCACTGACAGAGCTCACAGAACACCTTCTACACTAAACCCCCAAAAGACAACTCCCAGGAATGTAATTGCCAAATTCCAAAGCTATCAAACAAAAGAAAAAATCCTACAGGAAGCCAGAAAAAGACAATTTAGATATAAAGGAATGCCAATCAGGGTCACCCAAGACCTTGCAAGTTCTACTCTGAATGATCGTAAGGCATGGAACATGATCTTCAGAAAGGCAAGAGAGCTGGGTCTCCAACCAAGAATCAGCTACCCAGCAAAACTGACTATATACTTCCAAGGGAAAGTATGGGCATTCAACAAAATAGAAGACTTCCAACTTTTTGCAAAGAAAAGACCAGAGCTCTGGGAAAGTTTGATACCGAAAATCAAAGAGCAAGGAATACCTGAAAAGGTAAATATTAAGGAAAGGGGAAAATGTTATCTTCTTCTTTAACTCAAACTCTCTTCTATAAGGACTACATTTATATCAACCTATGTATACTAACATGTGGGGAAAATGTAATGTATAAATAGGGGGTAAAGAAAGACCAAATAGAATAATCATTCTCACACAAAGATTCACATGGGAAGGGGAGGGGAAGAAAACTCCTATAAGAAGGAGAGGAAGAGAGGGGGGGGGTTACTTAAACCTCAATCCCAGGGAAATCAGCTCTGAGAGGGAAAAACATCCAGATCCATTGGGATCTTGAACTCTATCTTACCCAACAAGGGTAAGGAGAAGAAGAAACCAAGGGGGGGAGGGGGAGAGGGAGAACAAAAAGGGAGGGAAAGAGAGGGGGGAGGGGGAGGGAACAAAAAGGGAGGGACTAAAAAGGGAAACATCAAGGGAGGGGACAAGGGGGACTGTTTCAAAGTAAATCACTGGACTAAAAGGTAGAGCCGAAGAAGAAAAGGTTAGAATTAGGGAAGGCAATCAAAATGCCAGGGAGTCCACAAATGACAATCATAACTTTGAACGTGAATGGGATGAACTCACCCATAAAACGTAGACGAATAGCAGAATGGATTAGAATCCAAAACCCTACCATATGTTGTCTTCAAGAAACACACATGAGGCGGGTTGACACCCACAAGGTCAGAATTAAAGGATGGAGTAAGACCTTCTGGGCTTCAACTGATAGAAAGAAGGCAGGAGTGGTAATCATGATATCTGATAAAGCCAATGCAAAAATAGACCTGATCAAAAGGGATAGGGAAGGTAATTATATTTTGTTAAAAGGGACTATAGACAATGAGGAAATATCATTAATCAATATGTATGCACCAAATAATATAGCACCCAAATTTCTAATGGAGAAACTAGGAGAATTGAAGGAAGAAATAGACAATAAAACCATACTAGTGGGAGACTTAAACCAACCATTATCAAATTTAGATAAATCAAATCAAAAAATAAATAAGAAAGAGGTAAAAGAAGTGAATGAAATCTTAGAAAAATTAGAATTAATAGACATATGGAGAAAAATAAATAGGGATAAAAAGGAATACACCTTCTTCTCAGCACCACATGGCACATTCACAAAAATTGACCATACATTAGGTCACAGAAACATAGCACACAAATGCAGAAAAGCAGAAATAATGAATGCAGCCTTCTCAGATCACAAGGCAATAAAAGTAATGATTAGTAATGGTACATGGAAAACCAAATCTAAAACCAATTGGAAATTAAACAATATGATACTCCAAAACCATTTAGTTAAAGAAGAAATCATAGAAACAATTAATAATTTCATCAAGGAAAATGACAATGGCGAAACATCCTTGCAAACCTTTTGGGATGCAGCCAAAGCGGTAATCAGAGGTAAATTCATATCCCTGAATGCTTATATTAACAAACAAGGGAGAGCAGAGATCAATCAATTGGAAATGCAAATGAAAAAACTGGAAAGCGATCAAATTAAAAACCCCCAGCAGAAAACCAAATTAGAAATCCTAAAAATTAAGGGAGAAATTAATAAAATTGAAAGTGATAGAACTATTGATTTAATAAATGAGACAAGAAGCTGGTACTTTGAAAAAACAAACAAAATAGACAAGGTACTGGTCAATCTAGTTAAAAAAAGGAAGGAAGAAAAGCAAATTCACAGCATTAAAGATGAAAAGGGGGACAGCACCTCCAACGAGGAGGAAATTAAGGCAATCATTAGAAATTACTTTGCCCAATTATATGGCAATAAATACACCAATTTAGGAGAAATGGATGAATATATACAAAAATACAAACTGCCTAGACTAACAGAAGAGGAAATAGAATTCCTAAATAATCCCATATCAGAAATTGAAATCCAACAAGCCATCAAAGAACTTCCTAAGAAAAAGTCCCCAGGGCCTGATGGATTCACCTGTGAATTCTATCAAACATTCAGAGAACAGTTAATCCCAATACTATACAAACTATTTGACATAATAAGCAAAGAGGGAGTTCTACCAAACTCCTTTTACGACACAAACATGGTACTGATTCCAAAACCAGGCAGGTCAAAAACAGAGAAAGAAAACTATAGGCCAATCTCCCTAATGAATATAGATGCAAAAATCTTAAATAGGATACTAGCAAAAAGACTCCAGCAAGTGATCAGAAGGATCATTCACCATGATCAAGTAGGATTCATACCAGGGATGCAGGGCTGGTTCAACATTAGGAAAACCATCCACATAATTGACCACATCAACAAGCAAACTAGCAAGAATCACATGATTATTTCAATAGATGCAGAAAAAGCCTTTGATAAAATACAACACCCATTCCTATTAAAAACACTAGAAAGCATAGGAATAGAAGGGTCATTCCTAAAAATAATAAACAGTATATATCTAAAACCAACAGCTAATATCATCTGCAATGGGGATAAACTAGATGCATTCCCAATAAGATCAGGAGTGAAACAAGGATGCCCATTATCACCTCTACTATTTGACATTGTACTAGAAACACTAGCAGTAGCAATTAGAGAAGATAAAGGAATTGAAGGCATCAAAATAGGCAAGGAGGAGACCAAGTTATCACTCTTTGCGGATGACATGATGGTCTACTTAAAGAATCCTAGAGATTCAACCAAAAAGCTAATTGAAATAATCAACAACTTTAGCAAAGTTGCAGGATACAAAATAAACCCACATAAATCATCAGCTTTTCTATATATCTCCAACACAGCTCAGCAGCAAGAACTAGAAAGAGAAATCCCATTCAAAATCACCTTAGACAAAATAAAATACCTAGGAATCTACCTCCCAAGACAAACACAGGAACTATATGAACACAACTACAAAACACTCGCCACACAACTAAAACTAGACTTGAACAAATGGAAAAACATTAACTGCTCATGGATAGGACGAGCCAATATAATAAAAATGACCATCCTACCCAAACTTATTTATCTATTTAGTGCCATACCCATTGAACTACCAAAATACTTCTTCACTGATTTAGAAAAAACCATAACAAAGTTCATTTGGAAGAACAAAAGATCAAGGATATCCAGGGAAATAATGAAAAAAAAAACACATATGATGGGGGCCTTGCAGTCCCTGACCTAAAACTATATTACAAAGCAGCAGTCATCAAAACAATTTGGTACTGGCTAAGAAACAGAAAGGAAGATCAGTGGAATAGACTGGGGGAAAGCGACCTCAGCAAGACAGTATACTATAAACCCAAAGATCCCAGCTTTTGGGACAAAAATCCACTATTCGATAAAAACTGCTGGGAAAATTGGAAGACAGTGTGGGAGAGACTAGGAATAGATCAACACCTCACACCCTACACCAAGATAAATTCAAAATGGGTGAGTGACTTAAACATAAAGAAGGAAACCATAAGTAAATTGGGTAAACACAGAATAGTATACATGTCAGACCTTTGGGAGGGGAAAGGCTTTAAAACCAAGCAAGATATAGAAAGAATCACAAAATGTAAAATAAATAATTTTGACTACATCAAACTAAAAAGCTTTTGTACAAACAAAACCAATATAACTAAAATCAGAAGGGAAACAACAAATTGGGAAAAAATCTTCATAGAAACCTCTGACAAAGGTTTAATTACTCATATTTATAAAGAACTAAATCAATTGTACAAAAAATCAAGCCATTCTCCAATTGATAAATGGGCAAGGGAAATGGATAGGCAGTTCTCAGATAAAGAAATCAAAACTATTAACAAGCACATGAAGAAGTGTTCTACATCTCTTATAATCAGAGAGATGCAAATCAAAACAACTCTGAGGTATCACCTCACACCTAGCAGATTGGCTAACATAACAGCAAAGGAAAGTAATGAATGCTGGAGGGGATGTGGCAAAATAGGGACATTAATTCATTGCTGGTGGAGCTGTGAACTGATCCAACCATTCTGGAGGGCAATTTGGAACTATGCCCAAATGGTGCTAAAAGAATATCTACCCTTTGACCCAGCCATAGCACTGCTGGGTCTGTACCCCAAAGAGATAATGGACACAAAGACTTGTACAAAAATATTCATAGCTGCGCTCTTTGTGGTGGCCCAAAACTGGAAAATGAGGGGATGCCCATCAATTGGGGAATGGCTGAACAAACTGTGGTATATGTTGGTGATGGAGTACTATTGTGCTAAAAGGAATAATAAAGTGGAGGAGTTCCATGGAGACTGGAACAACCTCCAGGAAGTGATGCAGAGCGAGAGGAGCAGAACCAGGAGAACATTGTACACAGAGACAAACACACTGTGGTATCATCGAACGTAATGGACTTCTCCATTGGTGGTGGTGTAATGTCCCTGAACAACTTGCAGGGACCCAGGAGAAAAAAACACCATTCATAAGCAAAGGATAAACTATGGGAGTGGAAACACCGAGAAAAAGCAACTGCCTGAATACAGAGGTTGAGGGGACATGACAGAGGATAGACTCTAAATGAACACTCTAATGCAAATACTATCAACAAAGCAATGGGTTCAAATCAAGAAAACATCTAATGCCCAGTGGACTCACGCGTCGGCTATGGGGGGAGGGGGGAGGAGGAAAAGAAAAGGATCTATGTCTTTAACGAATAATGCTTGGAAATGATCAAATAAAATATATTAAAAAAAATTTTTGTTTCTCTATTACTGGTTCATATGACAAAAACCAATTCAAACTTTGTGGTTATAATCCTATTAAAAGCTGAACTATAAAAAAGAATAGAAAATTAGAATCTGTTTCGTGTTCTTTTAGTTTTTTCAGTCATGTCTGAATCTTCATGAACCCATTTGGGGTTTTCTTTGCAAAGGTATTGGAATCGATTGCCATTTCATTCTCCAGCTCATTTTACAGAAGAGAAGATTAAAACAAAAATGGTTAAGTGACTTGTTCAGAATCACACAGATACTAAGTGTCAGAGGCCAAATTTGAACTTCATTTTTTCCTGACTCTAGGCACAGTGGTCTAACTACTGAGTCACCTATATGCCTAAGGGAAATTGACTTAATCAACTAGAGAAGGGAAATTTTTGCCAAGACAACTCCATGTAAAATATTGTCCATAAGGTCACACAGAGTTGTATTCTAGTGACCATAAACTAGGTACACATAGTTCACTAGAAATTGCAGAATATTTAAGCTTTTACATGTTCTTTGCTGTATCCATATTTATCTAAACTTGTACCTTTATATAAAGGCTGCCAATAGACTAAAGAAAGAATTTTTTTAAATAATCTTTGAAATCTGGTTTTAAGCCAAGGTTTAGTGTCCTTTTATAAACTGGCATGGACTATTAATACTCACCTTTTTAAAACTGGTATTCATTTATTTCATTCTCTATTTCATATCTAAATCTTATAAGGGGAAATACTATGGTTTTAGTACTTTTAACTGTCCTGTGATATGCTAACAAATTGTCATTTTGATATATCTAATAAAATTAAATAACTGAGAAATCAGAAGCTAAACAGTTTAAAGTATCATAGAAATCAGACCTATGAAAACATTTTCAGTTACAAATATATTCATATTAAATTTTTACTTTCAAAAATTTCCACTCTGTCCAATTCCCTCCTTCCTATGTCATGTTAGACTAAAAATTACCAAGCACAAAGGAAAGTCCTCTTGATCAGAATCCAAGACACAAACATATTGACCCTAACACTCACATATAGCTACTGAAACTGCCCCTATTTCTTTCCTTAGACCATTCATTAATTGGGGAGTGGCTTTTTTTTTTCATAAATGTGAATGTATTTCATATTTTTTTTAAACAGTGGATCCTTATTAGATAAAATTGCTTGTAAAGATTTTTTTTCATGTTTTTCTTCTCTTTTTTTCTATAATTTCATTTTGGTACATTTTCTTGTTGATTGTACATTTTAGTTTATTGTATTCTTACAGTTTTTTCTAGTTTTCAATCTTTCTTGAAAAATGAGGATGGTGAGAGGGAGTGCTCGCATCACCAGTGCTTTAGTTCTTTGTGCAATCTGTTTTTGCTTTCCTGCCCCTCACTCAGAATTCAATCTGAGATACTTATCCTTTTTTTCTTTTTTTAAAAAATCCTATTCAATATTCATATTTCTTATTTAGAGTTTGTTTTTTATAACTAATCTTTCCCTTGATTGACTATCTTTTTCTTATCCTTTATCTTTCTTCCATTCTTTCCCTCCTGTTTCCTTTTTGATTAAAACATATTTCTGTGTCCAAGTATGCATATATTTACTCAGGTGGGTATTTCCTCCTTTAAAGAGTTCAGATGAAAATAAGTTTCAAGTGCTGTTCATTATCCTTATTCTTTTCTTCTTGATTGTATAGTCCTCTACTTGTGTACACCATTATGTGAAGTAATTTTACCATTAGTCCTCTCCCTAGTCTTTTTCCTCTCCTTTCCCATTCTTTTAATGTCATCAAAACATAATGCAAATCCCTGTCTTGTTTGATTCCCTCTATGACTCCGGAAGATTTTTGTTGTTTTCTGAGCATACATATGTATCATCTCCCCATAGAAGAATATGGTTTACCCTTTTCTACTCCTTTATGGTTGTCTGCTTATGTTTTACCATTTATCTTCCAACACCCTTGTTTGTACTTCAAAGTTTCTATGCACCTCTCTCCTTTTTATCAGGAAATTTTGTGTTTTATTTCATTAAAGATTCAGTCCCATCCACCCATCCCCATCTAGAAATATACTCATTTTTTGGGTAACTTATTCTTGGATTTAAGCCTATATTTTTTGCTCTCTGTAATATTATATTCCAAGTTTTCCATTTCTTTATTGTTGTGACTATTAAATGTTATGTGATCTTGACTGTAATTTCCCAGCATTTGAATTCTTTTCTGCCTGCTTGCAATATTTTTCTTTTGATATTGAAGCTCTCAGTTTTTTTTTTTTATTCATAATGTTCCTGGGAGTTTTCATCTTGAAGTTTCTTTCTGGAAGTAGCTGGTGAAGTTTCTCTACTTTCACTTTTCCCTCTGATTGTAAGAAATATGATCAATTTTATTTAATAATTTCTTGAAATATATTGTTTGTGCTTTTGTTTGGTCATGATATTCAGATAGGCTAACAATTTTTAAATTTCCTCTCTTCAATCTAATTTCCAAGTCATTCAATTCTGCTATGAGATACTTCAATTTTTCTTCTTTGGTTTTTCAAACTTTTGATTTTGTTTTATTATACTTCTTAGTGACTTAGGGAATAATTGCCTTCTTTTTGATACACTGTAACTTTTAGGGAGTTTGTTGTTTATATTAAAGTTTTTTATTACTTTTTAAAAATAGATATAAATTTTCTTTCCAATTTTCCCCCCATAGCTCTAGTTTCCTTTCAACTTTTTTTTCTAGAACTCTCATTCAATTTATTTACAAATAAACTTTAAACAATTTTTTGATTCAAAACACTTTCAGGATTCTTATTGTTTTTGCCAAGCTATGATTTTTCTTTGAGGCCTTGTGAGTATTTATTTTAGCTATTATATTCTTCTGTATTTAGGTTTTGAATACATCTATTACAGTTATAGCTTTTTATTATAGAATTTTGTTTATTTGTTTTCTCATCTTTTCTATTTCCTGACTTTTGCCTTAATTAGAGACAGGCTTTGAACACTTCTGGAGATTTCTAATGCTACTTACCTAGGGAATTGAGTCTATCCCAAGAGCTCTGGGACACCCCATGCTGGTACCTAGAAACTTTCAGTGTTCTAAAAATGGCCTGATTCAGAGAAAAATCTCACCACTTCCTGCTTGATCTAAACTCTAAAAGTTCTGATTTGGATTTAAGTTTGAGCAACATAATTGGGTACTTTTTCCTGATTAAAATTCTAGTAGATTACTTCTAGACTCAGACACTAAAAGCTGGGTAAAATTCTTGGCATGGTCTGAGTGACAGAACTTCAGATTCCCTTTTGTTTTGATATTTCTGTCTTAATTATTAAATGACAAGCAATAAAACTAACTAGAATCTGGAACTGAGAACTGTTATAAGGAAGAGAGAATTTTAACAAAAAGGTGGTCTACAGGGGAAAGATGCCAGATGATAAGGATTCTAGAATGTGGAAGTAGGGGTTTGAGACTGTTACCTAGGGTTTTAGCTGTCTCTCTCTGGATTTACCTGGGGAGATTGGCTGACTTTGCTGTAGTTGTTGACCTACCCTGATTTCCCATCCTACCTGCTGCCTTGCTTTATCTGATGTGTTTCCTGGTGATCCTGAACATCTTCCTATCTGACTGTAAGATCAGGTCTGAGGTCCTTTTGGATCCAGGACCTTTCCGTGGGCCCTGCTTAATGGCCATTGACCACTACCTCTAATACCACCTATGCGGGGGTAGGGTTTAGGGCAGATTTAGATAGTTCAGGGACTGGGGTTTTCTATTATTTATGTAATAATTAAAAGAGTGGAAGACATAAACTGTGGCAGTTAAAAGAGTGGTTTGGCTTAAATTGTGACAGCAGAAAATATGGTTTCAAGACAGTGTCTTGTTTTTAAATCAAATATAAGGTGGTCACCAGGGAAAAATTCCCAATTATTAAAATATACCCAAGTCATATGGGTTTTATAGAGATTTTAATTAATACAAAATCAAGGAATAAATAAAAGAGAGAAAGAGAAAATAATAGTAAAAGGACTAGACCAGCTTAGGCCAGCCTTAAGAGAGAGATCAGCCAGTTGTTTTTTTTTTTGTTTTTTTTTTATCCACTTACCCCAAGATTTGTCCCAAGCAAGATTCTAGTGTTCAGAGAGAGACCAGTTCAGCTTTCTCCAATTCAGCTTTCCTAGCTGACTTTCCTGAGAGAGAGAAAGAGAGAGAGAGAGAGAGAGAGAGAGAGAGAGAGAGAGAGAGAGAGAGAGAGAGAGAGAGAGAGACCCCAGAGGGGCAGAGTCTCCTCAGAGGGAGCTCCAGCGAGAATCCTCCTGCTCTCAGATTCTCCTCTCCTTTTAAAGGGAATTTTCTCCTATGTCACCTCCCCTAAGTTCTCACATCTACCAATCACAGTATACATTTTCCAAAGGACAGACCATTCTTAATTCACACCTAAGAAGGCTTGAACTTTTGATTAAGTTCACACCTGAAAAACCTCTGATTAAGTTTCTCACCTCTTTGCTCCTTGTAAATTCACAAGTTGCCTGACCTTTATAGGTACTTAGCACCCTTTTGTATTAGATCTAAAAATAGGCACAGCTTAAGAACTTTTGTCTTACTATAAGTATGGGTTTAAGTATTTTTCATTGTTCAACAAGGAGTTTCTTCCCCTAAAGTAGGCTTAAGTAGGGGTGGGGTAGATGTCTCACATTCTTGATCTAAGTTCCTTCATTGTTTAAAATTGGGAATGGTCTTAACCAAATCTTATGAAGTAGGGTCTGAGAATTTTTAAGATTCACACTTATAACAGACCCCATTCCACTTCTGAGATCAGATCTATACAACTGCAGCTTGATTCTGAATTTGCTATAGGCTTACTATACAACCTAGGCCTTCAATTACAGTTCACTCATCTATATGATCTCTGGGATCAGTTTGCCTCATTTTTCTATCCTGAAGCTGTGATCTAAACCTGATTCTTAATTGAAAGCTGACAAGTGATACATATTTCTGCATCTTGTGTAAGTTTAAGCTCCCATTGTGTCAGTCTAGTTTTTGTTTTGGTGCACATACTTAACCTTCTTTTAATACTTGGTTGGAGTACTCAACAAAGCCATTCTTGGCTATATCTCTGTGTGTGTGTGTGTGTGTGTGTGTGTGTTTATTTTCCAATTAAGACTCAGGCTGATGATTTTGTGAAGTTGTAGGGAATTCTTCTCCTACCTACCATCCTGCTACTCTATTATCTCAGCTTTGTCTCAAAAATAATTTAGTTTTTTGACTTATTTGTGAATTATGTAACATTTGTAAGGGGGAAAAGGGGGGATTTTTTAAAGGGTTGGACTTGATTATTTAAGAGTGTGGTCTCCAGGAATTTAATTAATTCCAAAGAGATTTTATTTACAATTTATTTACAAAATGTAGAAAGAGTGAAGCAAGAAATCAGAGAAAGGATAAGGTAAGATATCTAGTCTGAGCGCTAAGTAATTTACTCCCCGCCCCTCCAGGAAAGGAGAATTAGTTTCAGCCAGACTCAGCAAAGCCAAGGACCTGGGGAAGACTCTCTCAAGAGTAGGTCTTTCCTGAGGCTGGTCTCTTCAGAAAAAAACCAGGAGTTAAGAGTCAGCCTTTCACACCCCATGTGTCACTTCAGTCAACAGATTATTTATCAGCCTCACAAGGAAAACAGGGTCTCAGGTTGAGTCAGAAGATGCTTCTGCCCTTCTTCACCAGCCTTAACTCTAAAACATAAAGAATTAAATTCTCACAGGAAGTAACAGATCCTTTTAAAGATATTTTCTCTTGTATCACTTCCTGTATCTTCCCCTAATTCTATGTCTACCAATCACAGTTGAAGTCCTATTCTAGGACTGCTGAGAAGGCAGTTAGTCGATTCTGATTCATTATCCACTATCGCACATGTGGGTCACAGACCTCTCATTTCATGACTAAGTAGGATATTTGCACTTTTGGTAATTATATCTAAATGGGCAGATCCTCACACTTAACTTTTAAGTACCATGCTTACACTTATGGGGATTAAATTTAAAAATAGACCAGGGTTACAATTTAATCTTAACAATCAGGGGAGAGTTAAGTATTTTCATTGTTATAATCAGGGGAGTGTTAAATTTAATCCCCACACTTTGGATTAGACAGGATAGAACTAAATACTACATTAGTGGTATGAAACTCAACAAGAAACAGAGGTCGTTACTAAATGTGTATGTACCTATTTAGTATTGAGTATTGGCTTAGCTTTACAATATATTGTTATCAGTGTTTCATTATGTTTTTTATTGATTTTGTTAAATATTTCCCAAGTACATTTAATTCTGGTTTAGTCTACATTTAGGAGTGCTATGGGATACATGTGACCTGTCATTGTGTGTTTGATATCTTTGGTCTATATTATAAATGTCATAGGATCTTAGAGAACTATGAAGTAGGAGAGGAATCTAAGAAGACTTTATGAGTGAATTTATTTTGCTTGTCTTTGAAAGCAGAATGGAATTTGAATGGATAGACTTAGAAGATAGATGATTGCTTGTATCTGAATAAAAAGTACTATTGAATAGGGATAGGAGGTCCTACATCTAGGAAAGGCTACTGGGTGTGCAAAGGAAAACTAGAGCAAGTTCTGGACTTTCTGGTACTGAGTTGGAACAAACAGCAGTTGGAGTGCTAGAGATAAGATATTGACAAGACTGTCAGTTGGTGGGGTAAGGGGTAACTGGGAGTGGCAGTTGGTTTTGTGACTAGCACTTCCTTCCTGGTCCTGGAATGGGAGGAGCCTTCTTCCCTGTCTCCAGAAGTCTCCAGGAACCCCAGAAGTAGCTCTATTCCTGAGTATCCCAACTGTGCGCTCTACCTGGATCCCTATGATCATGTTCATCCTACAAAATGACTTAAGGGAAACAGTTTGGACTATAAGTCTGGTCTTTATGGGTATCAGACCGAATAGACAGGCCCAACCAGCTTTGAAAGTCAGAACTTTATTACTCTATCTATCTACTGCTAAGACTTTAAACTTAAGAAAACTAACAAAGATTAGCATAGACAGGAATAACAGAAACCCTCCACCAGGCTGTGAGGCCTGGCCTCAGCTCAAAAGCTGAGAGGGACTCAAACCTCATCTAGGCAAATCCCTCTTCCCTCTTCCCTGATACCTCCCCAATCCAAACATGCTATAAAAATTTATCTTTATTTGAATATCGCAGTCAGATAAGAGGAGGAACATTTCAGGGGACATAGAAGGAGTTGAACCTCAGGACAGCCAGTCAACTATAAACAGTCTTTATTGGATCCCTGCTCGGCAACCTTGGTCTGGGGGGAGGCTTGTCCCTCAAAAGGGTCTATGTTTACCTGCTCTGGAGTTTCTGCAACATAATTCTGTAGAGAAGACATCACCTCAGGCTATCATAAGTTGCTCATTCTTCAGGAACCCCAATTTTGAAAAATAGCCTCTCAGCAGGGGACATTTCTTTCCTTTTACCTCACCAGCATCCATATTCCCTCTATCCCTTCTACTCCTCCTTTCCCTGCTACAAAACCTTGCATATCCCCTGTTCTTCCTCCCACCCATTTTTCACTATAAATAAATCTAGGAAAGGCTACTGGGAGAAGGTGATATTTCTGTTAAATCATTAAGGAATCTAAAGATAGTAAAAGATAGAAGTGAGGAAAAAAGAATTCTAGGAATAGAGAAGAAGTCAACTTAAATGTATGGAGGCAAGAAAGTAGGCATTGTCTTCAAGGTACAACAGTAAGTAAGTCAGTGTAGCTAGCTTACATAATTTGTGGAGTGTTGTAAAAATAAGACTAGAAAGGTAGTAAGGGTCCAGATTTTGAAGAACTTTAAATGTCAACAAGATGACTTTATAGGTGATATTATAGATAAAAAGGTAGCACTGAAATTTATTGAGTATGGAGTGGAGAATAGATGATATAGGCAAATCTATGCTTTAGGAAAAACTAGTGGCCAGAAACACTATTCTCCAACAACTCTGTTATACAAATACTCTTATCATTTTCTTCATTTTACAAATGGAAAGGAGGAAGGTGAAGGGAATGCTTTTAGCAGCTGGTCTTCCTATTGGAATAATGCAAGATCAATTAGAATTCATTGTCATTATTAATACAAAAATTTATGAAAGCCTCCATCAGATTGGTGGCCATATTTGTTGAAAGGAACATCTATGAGTAAAGTTATAAATGTATAAAGCACAAGTTTTGACAATCCAATAAATTATTGATAACAAACCTAAAACTTTGGTGAGTCATGTAATTTAACTAACCAGCTCAAGGTCTTTTATAGGAGAGTAAGTTATGTCTAAATTGCATAAATATAGTGAGAAGAAGTGGACTTTTTTGTTGAAAACTCAGTATTCTTCCTTGTAAGTAGTGGCATTTTAATGTTCTTTTAGTATCAGGCAGTGATAGAGTATAATTACATTAAGATGAAATATAAGGAGAGATATGAATATAAGAAATAGAAGATTGTTTTCATATAGTGTAATCTCATGTCAAGAATTCCAATATTGGGAGAGGGTGAAAAGACTGAATTTTACTTGAATTGAATTAGAAGTAAAATCTATCAACCTATCTTAAATATATATATATGTATATACATATATATATATACACACACATATATAATCTATGTGGAGATATACATGTATTTGTATATGTATGTTGCACACACACACACACATATATATATACATACAGATATTCAATTAGAGGTAGAAACACATTCTACACAACAGAAGTATAATAGGAGCAGTATGAAGAAGGGATTGATGATAAATGGAAGGTAGACAAAGGAAGATGATAATTAGTGACAAAACAGGCTTTAGAAGAAGGATAGTGTAGAAATGGAGAGAAAAGAAAAAAATAAAAGTATATGGATAAACATTCACAGTCATTGGTCATAACTGTGAATATGAATGGGATGAATTCATCCACAAAATGGAAGCAGAAAGCAGAATGCATTAGACACTATAATCCAACAACATATTGGTTACAAGAATTCTGCCACTGTGTACTGTAGCTGTACCTCAAGTATTTAATATAAGACTATAATAAGTGTGACAGCTGGGTATTTGAACCTGACCTATTACTACTCTGCAAGATAAAATCTGAAGCAAAATAATGATTGAAAGAGAGATTATGAAGTTATTTAATCTTTGATTTAGTTGCTTCTAGGCAGTCCAGGATCTCTATCTCATATTGTATAAGTACTTGGGACTTTAAGCATCATATTTTTTTCTACTCATGAGATTTGTCTCCTATGTCCTTTTCAGAGAGGGAGCTTACAGGATAATGGTTGAAAGAACTGAAAATATTTAGTTTGGAGGAAAAAATGTCTCAGGGGAACATAACTATCTTCATACAATTGAAGGGCTGACAAGCAGAAAAGGGAATTGAATTGTTTTGTTTGCTACTATGGGACAATCCAAGAGTGAGAATGGAAGCTTCAAGCAAATAATTTAATCATGAATGCAAAGAAAAACAAAAATAACAATAAATTGAAAACAAAAGTAAAATTAAACAAATAAAGCCTCAACAACCACCAGAAAAACAAAATGAAGAAAACACCATCTAACAGTAATAATAAGGATATTAATTTCTTTTTCCTATCCTGGGTCCTATCCACAGTCTGATGAAATTAATGACCTCCATATCAGGATACTATTTTAAATAAATACATAAAATTAAATACATTGTATTGCAAAGGCAACCAATTATATTGAAATCACTATGTGGGTTGGAATGAATAACAACTGAGGTCTATGTCAAACCTCGAATTCTCTGATTCCCTGATCTTGTGCTTTGAGAGCATTATAGGTTATGAGTCTCTAGGAGTGTGAGAAGAAAGAAAAGTGAGATAGAACAATGTTATTTTGCAGGAAAATGCCAGTGGAAAAACTTGTCAGACTTCCATTATGCAACAAGGTGCTTGCTCAGAAACATGCCATTTCCCAGAGGATAGTAAGGAAAGGGACAGTAGTAAGTATAATGATGATGTTCATCATTGGTAGCATTTATATAATACTTTAAAGCTAGCAAAGCATTTAAAATAGGAAATGATTTACAAGATTTTGCTTAATAGACTAATATATTTTCAAAAATTCTGGATCATTGAAAATTCAACATTTTCTGTAGACAGAAGATGCCTTGGGCTATATTGAGCTCCTAATTATCTTATTATGTCATTAAATATTCTATAAAATTGCAGACATGCAAGTTTTTGCATAGATGAAACAGGAACTATGATCAGTATGAAATATTTGTCTGATACATGAATTCAACATCAAAGAAGAAAAAATATAGTAATTTTATGAGATGTAGTATAACAGAAATTATACAAAATTCAAAAAATATGTCTGTTATAACTACTCACAATGAGTAAAATGATAATTAGTTTGTCTGGGAGTCTTTTAAAATAAACAATGAAACTAAATAATTTTCAATGTCAGGTTTTTGAATAAATTATAAAACTAATTTAAATCTTTTAAAATACTCTATAAAAATATGACAGAATAAAGAATAGCTATAGATTAGAAAATTAACTCAGAAATTACTATGTCTGCCTCATTAAGGCAATTTCCTCAACATATATGGCATTCTTAACTTTCATATTACTTTTATTCTATCTCTTCATGTCTCTTAGGTATACCTAACACATCTTTGGCTTTGAATAGAATCAAGGAGGAAAATGTTGGCAGTGAATTTGTCACTCTTTAACAATGACTTTATTATTGTAAAATCCTCATGCTTAAATATTTTCCTAGAGATTTACAACAGATAGAATGTATATAATTTAAGTGTTGCAAAGAAATTTACCCCCACCTACCTACAATACAAATACCCATATATACATATAATATATATTTATATACATATATCTATGTCTTTAGCTATAGTTACTATGGGAATGTTTAAGGGAAAGAGACAAGAGGTAAACATCTAAATATTTAAGTTTATTGATGAGGAAATGGAATAGGAAAGAGGGTAACAAAGGAGAAGGACAATTTCTTAATCTTATCCCCAGAACTAATTTCCCTTAATACTACCCTATTGGCTAACTTATCTAAACTAAATAAGTTAAGTTCCCACCAAATAGAAACTCACAAACTTAGTCCAGAAATGAGCCAAGATCTCAGTTCAAAATTAGGTCCAGTAGAGCTTTGATGGTTCTTCTTTGGTCTTCAAAATAGCTGCCAGCAGACTGTTCAAACAGTCTCTCTCCTCTCAAGCTGGTATCTTACAAAGGGCCAGAAATCTTGTAGATAGGCAGAAATCACAGCTACCTCCAAAAGATTCACCAAGACGTCTGGTTTCAGGTGGAACCACAAATCCCTTGGAATCTTGATCCAGGCTCTCATGTGGTTCTAAGTCACATGTCCCTGTTAATCATTTTGCAGCAAGAAGTCTTTGCTTACTACAGTCCCCCCTTTGCTCAAAGCCTAAATCATGTTGAAAACACTATTTTGGCATTTGTGCACAACCTAAAATACTTACCAATTACCTAAACAAAAATATCTACCCAAAATAACACTCAACTATCTTAATCTAACTAATACTAACCTATTCTATGGAATTTAACAAGGAAAAAGGAAAAGGAAATAATGAACAAATACAAATGTCAAACAGAAGCAAAAGCAAATAACATCAAAACATCAAGCAAATAACATCAAAACAAAAGATGAACATAACTTCTGTGCAAACATCAAATTCAAAATATTACTCATCAGCTATTACAGAACATTATAGTACTATTGTAGTACATAACATCTAACTTAGAGAAATTATTTTGAAAATTACAATAAGCACAGTATTGCATAAATTTTACACTGAAAATCAAGCAAAACATTAAACTCACTTATGCAAATACATGTAACAATAGATATAAATGAGCTGTCGATAATTTACATATATACATAAAATATATACATGTATGCTATACACATGCTTCCAATTATACATACATTATATGTATGTTACATATATTTGTATACATACACTATAATACAATTTATTTACAATACTATTATACACACTATTTACAAGTATTTACATATGTATTTATAATTTTGTTTGATATGTGATGTCATATGTTATTTGTATTGTGTAATATATGATGTATTGCAAATCAGTATCTAATTTTCTGATCTTATCTACTTAATAATACCTAATTAATTCCTATCTTCAAAATTCTTCTGTCCAACTAGATTTCTACTCTTAAACTAAATCTAAGTATCTAAGTTTTGTTAGTAACAAAATTATCAATAGCTAATTATAACAATGTTAGTACCCTAACTATACATTGTTTCACTCATTTAAGTAAGAATTCAATGTAACTTGACCATGTTTATTTTTTGTGTTTATGTGTTGTTATGTTGTTACTTCTATTATGTTATGTTATTTTGCTAGCATAATGTCAGTGTTATTGTTATGTTAGTGTTATGATACTGTTGCAAACAATATATACTTGCTACTACTTTGGATCTTTCCTTCTCATCTCCTCTTGCTTGAAGAATTCTTCTTCTGTAATTTGATAGTAATAAATATATGTGTTTGTGTGTGAATAAGTGCTATGTTGTTTTGTCCAATAACATTACACCAAAGTATTAATTAATTAGTCCATTAATCCTATAATTTATTCATTGCAAATTTCCCAGTCTTTAAATTTATAAGTTTTCAGTCTTTTAAGAATGTCTATTAATTCCTGAATTCTCCTCTTCATCAGCATTGTCCTCTTCTATCCTCTTCTGCAGGAATGGTCCTCACCTTACTGATCTTTTTGACTGCAAACTCAGTTTGACTGATGATTCGAAATTTCTACCATCACTTCTTCATTTTCTTCTTTGATCTTGTGTATATTTTCATTATTAATATCATGTGACAATTTTATATGTGAACAATGATACCATTAATTTCTACCCAAAACATTTACTGAAGATGGAGTAACTAATACAACAGTGAAAGGACCAAACCAACTCTCTGGTGTTGCTGATGTTTTAGCAAAAATTTTGACATATACCATATCTCCTGCTTTGTCATTATGAAGAGAATAATCCAAAGGACCAGTTTGAATTAATACTCCCATATCATGTAATTCTTTTAGTCTTTATTGTAAAGCATTTAAGTAAGAATCAAGTTGACAATCTCCTCCTAAGAGAGATGTATAAACTGTCTTAAAATTTTTGCCTATAGTGGAGCATGCCAAAAGAACATTTCATAGGATGATATATGTAAATCTGCTCTTGGTCTCATAAGTAGGTAAAACAAAGCTATGGGAAGACTATCTGGCCATTTGAGATGAGTTTCAGCACAGATCTTCCCCACCATACTCTTGAGTTCCATATTTACATGATCCACTTGACCTAAACTTTGTGGGTGATAAGGAAAATGATATTTTGGCATTATTCCTAGATTCTCATAGACTCTTTTCAGGATGTCTTGGGTAAAATGAGATCCCTTATCAGAGTCTATGGTTAGTGGTATTCAAATCTAGGAATAATTTCCTTAATCAACACTTTCACCACAAAGCCATCTGTATTTGCATTTGATTGGATAGCTTCAGGACATTTGATGAATCTGTCAACAATTACCAAGCAAAACCTGTATCTTCCAGCTTTTGGAATGCTGATATAATCAATCTGCAGACTCTCAAATGGACAATATGCTAAAGGTGTACCACCTAAACATTTCTATCTGAACACCGCTTGATTGAATTTTTGGCCAACAGCACAGCTTGAACAGATCTTATTAGCTACAGTAATTATTCCAGGAGCTACCCATTGTCTCTTTAAAGTGTCAATTACAGTTTGAGTACCGAAATGACCATTTGTGTGGATGGCTTGACACAAATAGTTATACAAATCTTTTAGTAACAGCAGTTTTCCAGTATCTGATACCCATATACCATGTTCTTTTCTTGCTCCAAACTTATTACATTTTTGTATTTCTGAGTCTACATGAGTATTTTTAGATCATCATATTCTACAGTTGATAAGTTCATGGAATACAACAGAGAATTTTTAGCAGCAAATTTTGCAGGTACATCAGCTCTATGATTTCCTTTAGAGACTGAATCCCTGCCATAAGAATGACTTCTAAAATGGATGGTTGTTTAGGCTTCTGGATTGCATCCAACAACTCAGTTATTATTTCTGCATGAGCAATTGGTTTTCCCAATGCAGTATTAAAACCTTGTGTTTTTTTCTCAGATCTTTCCTGTAGCATGACAAATGAAAAAAGCATAACGAGAGTCTGTATAAATATTTGCACTTTTACCATCAGCCAGAAGACAAGTTTGCTTTAAAGAGACCAACTCTGCACCTTGAGCACTAAGGTTAGTAGGTAATTATCCAAGACACAATGTCTCAAATTTTGTGACAACTGCAGTACCTGTACATCTAATTCCATTACAGAAATATGAAGAACCATCTGTGAATAAAACCAAGTCTGGATTTTCAATTGAAATGTCCTTTAAATCCATCCTAGGCATATACACTAGATCTAATGGTTCTACACATTCATTTAATGGTTCATTGTTCTTTTGTGGGGTTTTCCTTAATGGACTTCCCTGACCAGCAGGGTCCCACAAGGGAAGGGACTCACCTTTGTGATGGGACCTGAGGAGAGGTAGGAACCGAGAACCAGGGTGGAAATGAAAGACACGGACAAGTCAGTGGTTGGATAGGGCAGGCAATCCCTATGATACTCCCTTTGATAGGAAAGTATGAGTACAAAGGAACACGAGGTGGAGGAGGAGATTCAGGTAGGAAATGCAGGCCGAGATGGTTACAGCCTCGGGAAGGAGAAGGTCAAGAGGAGAGAGAGACAGTCATTGAGGAGCCCAGTGGAGCTCCATGAAAGGGAGAAAGGCCAAGAGGAAGTTCATGGGATTGCCTCTGAATTTATTCCTGTCCTGCCTGGGTGGTACTCCCAAGGACGTAGTACCCACATCACAAAGTAGAGACAATCAAGATTGGGTGGCAAGGTAGAGGGAACACCTTTGGGCATGTAGATTGCAAACCGTGGTGCTTTCCTGGGGAATTGAGTCATAGCATGTTAATGAATTTGTCTTAGCCAAGGGCCACATGGCCAGTTCAAGGTTACCTTCACAAGCCTCATTGGTATAACCTTATGCTTAGAGACACAGTCGCCATACAGTCATTTATATTTCATAGATGTGAATATGCTTGGGATGCTACATATCCCCCCTTTTTTTTTAATAAAATGAAAGGTGGTTGATATAGAAATGTGACTAAAATTAAAATATAAAAAGCATGTAGCATCACCAATTGATGCTTCAAGTGATTAAAAATAGACATTCAAAATATATTGCCAAAGCCTTGGCTGAAAAAAGTAAGTGTGATTATCAACAATAATAAAATCTTCCTCTTTGCTCATAAAGATTATTGCAAAGATAAAATGTGTTCTTAATACTGAACAATCAAAATCAAAGATGAAAATTTTTCATAAACGATTAAAAATAATGACAAAAGTAATGAGAAAATAGTTTTCACTCTGATTATCCTGAATTATTGAGGTAGCAGTCCCATAGAACATAGGACAGGTGCATTAGATTATCACCCACACACAGTTAGGATTATAAGAAGTTGCCAGTCCTTTTGTAGCAAGATAAAAAATGACTGCATCTGGATATGAAGGGGAATTTCCTTTTTCTCCCTTGTACTGATTATGCATTTTAGGGATATACCCGCCTAGATGCCTGCCACATGGCAATATGGTTGGACTTTGATACCCGAGCCACCTGTGAATGAGGGTGTCAAGCACCGTGTCCCAGTACCTCCAACCTCAGCAGCCCACATACATCCATCTCTTATGGAATATATGTCTGCGTGTGTGGCTTTGACTATCCGGCCCATTGAGGTGTCCTCTCCATTCCCTTTTTATGCAATCAGTGATGGTTTCCCAGGATAGTCACCTGCAACTTTAACAATTGCTGTCACGTTCTTGTAACCTGATGCTGTTGGGTACATATTAAGAGAAACATTTGCACCTTCATTGCTCAGGATTAGAGTGTTAAAAGTACTTGAAATATTTTTCAAAATATAAGAGAAAAATGAAAACAACATAGTATAATCAAAATTTTCAGAGAAAATAAAGTGAGAGCATCAAATCAAAATTGCTCAATAGTATTAAAATGATATAAAATGGTATAAAAATGTTCTTAAAAATACTTTCTGTCTTATCCCCCTTTTTTTTTAAATAGCATACCAAAGATATTAGCGTCTTTTACATTTTTCAAACAGTAGTGCAAACATTAATACAAATATCAATTTTGCCATAAATATAACATTTTGATTTGTTGAAGACATAACAAAAATGAAGCTAATGAAATGACTTTGTACATTCTGGCTGCATATTTCTTATATGAGCCTTATTTAAATCTCTGCTATAAATGAATTAATCAATATAATAACCAAGAATATAATATAACTAATGTTTGCAAAATTCATTCCACCAAACCAATGTTTGGAGTGATAGAAGCTTGAGTTGCTTTCTATGTAGAAGCAATTTCTACAGTTACTTGTTCATACAGAGTTTGATGTAACTTATTTTTCCTAGGTGTAAATGAATAATATTCAATGTGCTTTTTCTACAAGCTTATTAGTGCCAAAATTTTTCCTATTTTCAATACATACTCCAAAAAAGAGAAACTTAGTGTATACTTTGCCCTTGCTCCATGTCCATCTAGGAGGTTCAACAACTGCACGTCCAGAGATAGTCCAACCTAGGCTTTACTTTCATGTACCAGAACATCTTCCAGTACTTGAAGTGGAAGCTAATAGACCCCAAATCCAGCGGCCGTCTGAATTCTGGGACTGGTGTTAGAGAGCAAGAAAGAGTTTCCATAAAGATGGAGTTTCAGGAGTAGTGATCAACAATGATGTTATCATCTAACTACAGCAATGGCAGTTGGCACATAATGTCTACGTAGTCATTGTCAGGAATATGATCTACACATGGATGTAGATGATCAATTTTCAATAACTTTGGTTCCTAATTAAAAATTTCTGAAGTGTATTTTGCCTGATATCTCATCCCTTTTTTAAGAGTGGTATCAGGACCATCTGTCCATTAAACATTCCTGTTCAAAATCTCTTGCATTGAACATAATTTTTGTAGTCAGGGTTGCTAGGTTTGTGCTATGAATGAAAAATTTTCTATCTCCTTTCCTTTGGAGATTCATACCAATGTCTATACCCTTGTTGATAGACCAATTTTTTACAATACAAGGAGTTTTACAATGCATACAAAATAAATTTCCTTTTGACATATATAACAGATATCCAAAATGAAAGATATACATTAGTGTTTGAACAATTATAGCTGTTTCGATTTTGATCCCATGATAAAGTCTTTGGAGTGTGGGATCCATCTGACACCATAAATATATATGAGTGGGGTTTAGTCCATACAAGTTGACATGCTTGATATTGGTTTAGGTATAAAAGACCAATGGATGTCAGTATGACAATTGTCCTTCAGTGGAATAGTAAATGTCATTAAAAGTAGTGTAATGTCAGTGTTTGGTTTTTATAGTCACCAATAATGGTTTCTTCCCACTTGCTTGGTATGCAATCAGCTGGCATCGTAGATGGTACTTGTCTGCTTCTCTTCCTGGTCCTGTGCCACATGGCATGATGTGCTTGGTGGGTGACCAGGTGTTTTCATTCTCTGTAAACATACAAACAAAATCTCGACCCAAAATTATCATCCTGTTGGGTCCCTGACAGTCTTAATCTCCTGGCAATATTCAGCCCAATCCATGTACAACATACAATGCAACGTTTATCATTACATGGGAATTGTGATTTAATAATATTAGCTTATATTCCTTCTGGGGTGTAGGAGAGATAGATGGTTAGTAATACCATTTCCACCCCGTTTTTCTTTTTAAAAGCTTAAATGCCTTTTCCAAAAACTTATTGAATAAGATTGATTCTAATGAAGACCTAATTCATTCTTACAAATTTAAAATGAACCCTATAAGATAAATATTATACATACATTTTGGATGATAGCAACAATTTGTGTTACAATTGGACAGTATTCACTGTATTTTTATAACATTTCAATAGTATGGTGTTCATTTGATCAAATTTGGGTAACATGGAACAATTCCACTAAAATAATTGCAGGTTACATATTGTACAAATACCCTTTGAAGTTTTCAGGTACATGATGAACTTAGATCTTACAACAAATACCCATATACTGGCATAATAGAATGCTAGTGAGTAACAATGATATTTTTTCTCTAGGTATTGTCTTTCATACAAGTACATTTGTGTGGATATTGCATTAGACCTGCCTATAGGGCAGTGATGGTTTTTCCAGTTCATTGGCTGCTTTTCCTGTTGTCTGGCATCGGTGCCATGCTGTGGATGGTGCCAGGCACATCTGCATTGACTTTCTGGGCAGCCTGTCTTTCAGCTGGATCATTTCAGTTTTCTTCCATGGACTTCTGGTGTCTGAGAAAATAAACAGAAATCTCGACCCCAAAAGAAAGCCTTATTGGGTCTTGTTAAATTAGAAAGTGGCTGAAAATATCTCCTTCTTGTGTTTGGAGTTTGGGGCTTATCAATTCCTTTGAGCCCTTTTGAAATTGCTTGCATTTAGGCCATGGATTGTCCCATTCAGCCCATGTATTGCTGTTACACGCACTGTTACTCCACAATTGTTTTGGAATAGTTAGATATGCCCAATTATTTAAAAGATCTATAAAAACTTTGCATATTTTATCATTTTGAGTTTCATCCTATACATCAGGAGAGTGATTATCTCCCATCACATGTTAGCTTTTAGATTTTTATACCACAGGGGCATGTTGTAATGCCTCCCTTAGTCCACAATGTTTAGTTCGGACACATGTTTGAAGTGCACGAGTGACATGATAACACTCACAAAATTTTGCACTGGTAGCTAATTTCACTTGTGTGCATAAACTATTGAGGAATACTGGACTTGGCACTCTGATGTGTCAGAGAGTGCAAGTGATCTGTGTCTGCCAACAGCAGTGTCCTCAAGGCCATTTGCCTTTGATAATGATTTCACCTTGGCTTTGCAATAAGGCCTACGTAGATGTTTAATATTCACGTTTTGAACCAATACTCATAAAAGCATTATACCATAAATCACATTTGATTTTACCAGCTTGTGCTGTGATCTTAAGCAGTAGCCTGTCTGCATGTAGCTTTTGCTTTTGTATAAACTTATACTGTGCATTTAACAATATCTGCTGTACCCTAAATAGATGCAGTAAATGTAAGCATAACAATTGCCGTGATGTTTTTATTTTTAAACTGTCAAATTTAAATTTATGACTGAGAAGATTTTGATAATATGAATGGACTTATCAATTTTACCTATGAGTTTTATAAGATTCTGTTGCCAAAATGGACCACCTAGGGCAAGTAATATTTGAGCTTGTACACTAGTAATTGGTTTTATACTGCTATAATGATCAGGATTGATATATGCAACTTGAATAAGTGGTAGTGTTGCCCATTCTAAACCACACATAGGTCACTGTTACTGGTTAATCAAATTAATTAATAACCTTAATAATTTATTACTGATTAACAATTTGAATCCAACCAGCACTGTTTTTACTCTGATGCCTTGCAATGCTGAGAATGTGTCTCATATTTAGAATTGATGCTATATTATTTTGATATTGAGTAATTTTAATTAATTTGCTTTTTGGATAAAGTTGCAATAATGTGCTTTACATACAATTTTTTAACTTTATACAGGTTTTTAAATAATGGCTGCTAATTTTTATCCTTGTTGACCTTATGTCCTGTTTAAAAATTTAATGATTCCTACATCTTTAAAATTGGAATATATTGGAAATTTTTCTAAAGCATATGCCAATTGATGCTAGTCAATTAAAAATTTGCACTGATTATTAATTTTGCTTTTGATAATATTCAATACTTGCCATAAAAACTTGTAACCTGAGGTGTGGGTGTATGGATCAATATATGAAACTGCTGAATTAAGTTTCCTTTCCAGATCCAAATAATTTTGGTAGTGAGTCACATGGTTGCAAGAGTCCATGAGGATTTACCTCTGAAAACCTTGATAAATTTGTGTTTATACCTTGGTTTTTGGCCTACAGTTATACAATAATTCATTTTAAAATATTATTACAGATAAAATATCTCCTGTAGCATATGACAAAAGTCAGAGAAAGATTTTTAACTTTAAAACTTTGCCTTATAAGAAATACAATTAGACCTTCTTATGTGATTTTGCCATGTCCAATCCAAATTAAGACAATTTAATTTTTAAATTTTGCTTCATAATAATACCATCTTTTAGCAAAGATCTGTTTGAAAGACATAACAGGTTTATACCTTTACATTTAATACATTTAAATAATAGTCCTCCTGCATTCTCTGGTGCTGCTTCAAAACGCCTGTTCCTTTTAGAAATGCTAAACTGGTGGAGAGGTTTGCTGATAAGAAAGTCTTTTTGCTCCTTTGTCCTCATGAGAGCAAAATGCCTGTTTGCTTCCTAGTTAGGGCAAACGCGTGCTCTGCCTTTTTTTAACTGGTCTTCCTTTAGGTGCTTAAGGAATAGTTTTCATGCTTTGATATGATCTTATAGTCCTTATGTGAGGGATCGTCTCCTCACAGCACTTTAACCTTATGCTAGTAGCCCAAAGTGATGAAAGGTTTGCTCTAAGTTTAAGCGTTGCTAATTGAGCTTTCACCATTTACCTGTGCCAGGTAACTTCTGGTAGAGAACAGTGTTATGGCACAGAGTTATGATTTTTGGCTTTTTTCTTGCCTCACTTTTGCAATAAGCAATGTTTAAGTAAAGAAATTTCTTGCCATGAACTTATATTTAATTGATGAGAATGGTTTGGTTCTAGGACTTGTCAGTGTTAGTCTTATCTAGCCCCGTATGCTTTAGCTAGAAGCTTGATACTCTGCTTTGGATTTCTAGAGGAGTCAGGATTTCAATGGCCAGAGGCTGAATTAAACTTCCATCTGTACTATTGGAATCATTTCTAAGTTTTGTAGAAGAAACATTTCTACCTGCTTATTTCTATACATTTAAATGGTCATAATACTACATTAAGCATGGGTGGAGGCAGAGGTTGACATAGAATATTTCTGTCTGTTTCTGCAGCAACAGACAGGGGAGAGAGATCAAGGATAGATCAGTCAGTTGAAGAAAGTGAGTTAAGTATATTGTTAGTATCTTTAGTGAAAGGAAGGGCAAGAGACTGAAAGATAAGTCAATCCTCCTTGTTTAATGTAGCATTTTAATCAGAATCCATGTGCTCTTAGCAGGTAATATTTTTCTTAATTTCCAATCATCTGGTGTAAAATTTGTTGCTAAAGAGTTTTGATCAGCTCTGTAATGCTGAGTTTCCCATGTTTTTGCATGCTATGGCACAATCTAGAAATCCTGCTTCTCCTTTGCAGGGGGTTATCTGTAGCCTCCTTAATGCGGTTTTGGCTTGCAGAGGTCTGCGGGGGAGGGGGCGGGCTGCACAAGACAAGAAGCCTTAAAGGATGAAGGTGGCTGGAGAAGACTGAAAGCTTCCGAGGAAGGGACTTCCTCTTGCATTTGGAAAGATTTTTCTACCTTATGATCAGGATGCTGAAATGGCTTTGTGTTTAACGCCCTTTGCCTCATTTCCCACCTTTTAAAAGGTAGAGGAGGGAGCTGTGAGCCAAACGCATTGAATGTTATGGCTTCTGCGCTTTTTAGAATGGTATTGTCCATAGTGAAAAGATTATGAGAAAGTGTTAGACTTGCCAATGGTGCTCTCTCGGCCATCTGACCTAAGAGATAGGTTCGAGCAGAGGCTTTTCCCTCCAGAGGTGGAGGGACCTTCGGCATTCTGAGAATTAGGGTTAGACTGAGGCTTGGCTTTCCAGCACCTGTGATGCCTAAAGTCTGCACAGGTTGTGCCATCAAGGCCATCCTTGTAGTGTCCCAAGTGTTCCAACTGACTTGCGATATGTTCTGTCTTTCTTTCTGACACTGCCTCATTTTTTTTCTTTTTTTTTCCACCAATCAGATCTCATAGCTGCACTTTGAGAACTCCCCTTGCTGGGAATTCAGGCTTTGCTTCTCAGTGCCCACTAGGGCAATGCTTCAGAGATCTCAATACCTTTCTGTTCAATCAGAGACATTAACCTTCTGAGGTGACGAGTATATGATGAGGTTATTGACCCGATTCTAGAAAATTTCTTAAAATGAGAAATTGAAATAAAAGATGTTTCTCACCTTCAGAGGCCACCTGCAAGGTCACGCCTTTGTGATTCCGTACCTCGATGATTGCTCCTCAAGTTGCACGTGCTTGAATGCCTGTGAAAAAGGAATTTTGCTCCCAAATCCGGGGTGCCAAGTGTGGGGTTTTCCTTAATGGACTTCCCTTACCAGCAGGGTCCCACAAGGGAAGGGACTCACCTTTGTGATGGGACCTGAGGAGAGGTAGGAACCGAGAACCAGGGTGGAAATGAAAGACACGGACAAGTCAGTGGTTGGATAGGGCAGGCAATCCCTATGATACTCCCTTTGATAGGAAAGTATGAGTACAAAGGAACACGAGGTGGAGGAGGAGATTCAGGTAGGAAATGCAGGCCGAGATGGTTACAGCCTCGGGAAGGAGAAGGTCAAGAGGAGAGAGAGACAGTCATTGAGGAGCCCAGTGGAGCTCCATGAAAGGGAGAAAGGCCAAGAGGAAGTTCATGGGATTGCCTCTGAATTTATTCCTGTCCTGCCTGGGTGGTACTCCCAAGGACGTAGTACCCACATCACAAAGTAGAGACAATCAAGATTGGGTGGCAAGGTAGAGGGAACACCTTTGGACATGTAGATTGCAAACCGTGGTGCTTTCCTGGGGAATTGAGTCATAGCATGTTAATGAGTTTGTCTTAGCCAAGGGCCACATGGCCAGTTCAAGGTTACCTTCACAAGCCTCATTGGTATAACCTTATGCTTGGAGATACAGTCGCCATACAGTCATTTATATTTCATAGATGTGAATATGCTTGGGATGCTACATCTTTGGCAAATCAAGAAGAAGTGTAGCTGGATTTAATACACTACACCTTTTCAACTCATTGTTTTCACTACCTACAAGTATAATTTCATACTTATATATTTGTTGGTCTGAATGTGCTTGAGTATGAAATTTCCTCATTAGTGCTTCTATTTGATGTGAACAATATACAGTCAATGGAGATCCCCAAACTAAATCTGATGACTTCTGGACTAACACAGCTGCAGCTGCTACACCTCTTAGACAAGGAACTGTACCAGCAGCAATTGAATCTAGGTCACAACTATACTATCCAATTGGATGACAACTTTGTCCTAAATTCTGTGTAAGTACACCAGATGCAATTATTTTGGCCTCATTCACAAACAATTGGAAAGGCTTAGTATAGTCTGGAATTCCAAGGACTGGTGCAGATAAAAGAGCTTCCTTAAGCTTACTTAAGACTTACAGATATTAAGATTTGAGTTTCAGAGGTTCTGATTCTATATTCCTGGTTAGATCTGTTAAACGTTTAGTAATTTCACTATACCCAGGTATCCATTGTCTACAGAAACCAGTTGTTGCATGAACAACTCTGAGTTTCTTTTTGGCCTTAGGTGAATTCAGTTTCTGGATATCAGCTATTTTGTGTGTGTGATATGTCTGGAACACTCTGACAACAGAAAGCCAAGATATTCAACGTAAGGCAATATTCACTATAGTTTTGCCTTGTAGATAATGTGTCCACATTTATATAATTCTATAAAAAAAATCTTGCCATCCCTTAAACACACATTAGCAGATGGTGATTCTAGGAGGATATCATCCAGAAAATGTATTATTTTACTCTCTAATGTTATTGTTTTAATGCCTCTTTTCAAAATCTATCAGGATTGACTCAGAGAGGTGGAGGTGGAATCAAGATGGTGGCCTAGAAGGTGTAGAAGTTCAGACCTCTAAGGGAGAACTTACCTCCAATGAAGAGGAAATTAAGGCAATCATTAAAAACTACTTTGCCCAATGATATGGCAATAAATATGCCAATCTAGGTGATATGGATAAATATTTACAAAATTATAATTGTCTACATTAACAGAAAAAGAAATAGAATTCTTAAACAATCCCATGTCAAAAAAAGAAATTGAACAGGCATTCAAAGAACTCCCAAAGAAAAAATCCCCAGGTCCAGATGAATTCACAAATGAATTCTATCAAACATGCAAAGAACAGCTAATCCCAATATTATACAAATTATTTGACAGAATAATCAAAGAAGGAGTTCTATCAAATTCATTTTACAACACAAATATGGTACTGACCCCAAAGCCAGGCAGGTCAAAAAGAGTGTAAGAAAACTATAGACCAATCTCCCTAATGAATATAGAAGAAAAAATCTTAAATTGGATACTAGCAAAAAGACTCCAGCAAGACATTACCAGGGATATTCACTATGATCAGGTAGGATTCATACCAGGAATGCAAAGATGGTTCAGTATTAGGGAAACCATCCACATAAATGACCATATTATCAAACAAACTGACAAAAATGACATGATTATCTCAATAGATACAGAAAAAGCTTTGATAAAATACAATACCCATTCCTATTGAAAACACTAGAAAGTATAGGAATTGAAGGGACTTTCCTAAAAATAATGAACAGTATATATCTAAAACCATCAGCAAACATCATCTGCAATGGGGATAAACTAGAAGTCTTCCCAATAAGATCAGGTCTGAAACAGGGATGCCCATTATCACCTCTATTCTTTAACATTGAACTAGAAACACTAGCAGTAGCAATTAGAGATAAAAAAGAAATTTAAGGTATTACAGTTGGCAATGAGGAGACCAAGCTATCACTCTTTGCAGATGATATGATGGTTTACTTAAAGAATCCTACAGAATCAACCAAAAAGCTAGTCGAAACAATCAACAATTTTAGCAAAGTTGCAGAATACAAATAAACCCAAGACAAACACAGGAACTATACAAACACAACTACAAAACACTCTCCATACAATTAAAACTAGATCTAAACAATGGGAAAAACATTGATTGCTCATGGGTGGGACAAGCTAACATAATAAAAATGACAATCATACCCAAATTAATATACTCATTTAGTGCCATAATGATTGAACTACCAAACAACTTTTTTACTGAATTAGAAAAAAAAACATAACAAAGTTCATTTGGAAGAACAAAAGATCAAGGATATCCAGAGAAATCAAGAAATAAAATGCAAAGGAAGGAGGACTTGCAGTCCCAGATTGCAAACTATACTATAAAGCAGTGGTTATCAAAACAATTTGAAACTGGCTAAGAGACAGAAAAGAGGATCAGTGGAATAGACTTGGGGAAATGACCTCAGTAAGACAGTCTTTGACAAACCCAAAGATCCCAAAACCAAAACCCACTTTTTTGATAAAAACTGCTGGGAAAATCAGGAGACAGTATGGGAGAGATTAGGTTTGGATCAACATCTAACACCCTACACCAAGATAAACTCAGAATGGGTGAATGACCTTAAAATAAAGAAGGAAACTATAAGAAAATTAGGCAAACACAGAATAGTAGACTTGTCATATCTTTGGGATAGGAGAGATTTTAAAACCAAGCAAGAGCAAGAAAAAAAAAAAACACAAAATGTAAAGTCAATAATTTTTATTACATCAAATTAAAAATGTTTTGTACAAACAAAATCAACTGTAAACCTCAAAATTTCTTAGACTTATAAATGTTGGAAATTTCACCATTGGGAAATTTCATACTTGAAAAATTTCCTATTGATAGTGGGTCTTGACTATTGGAATGTGAACCCCATTGGCATAGGAGGTTCCTTCTCCTCCCTTCTTAAGATTACTTTAGGACAGAAACCCTTTGCTGAACAATGGAAAGGACTTTGACCTATGCTTAAGCATAGAACAGAAATTTCTTTGAGTCATGATTGATTTTAGAATTGATACAATGGAGATACTTGGAATCAATCTCCACCCTAATCAGTCCTAACAGGATTGAGTAAGGGCTGCAGCCTAGATCAAAATTTAATTATTCCAATCTCTACCCTACTCAGGTTAACAGGATTTAGAAAGGGCTGTAGCAAAGGATCAAAGATTTAATTATTTGAAAATATGACCTTCAACAGACATGTGCAAAGCCAGAGACCTCTGGGCGGTCCTGGGTTAAGGTAGAGCCTCCATTGGCACAGGGAAATTGATGGACAGGTGATTGGTAGATGTGAGGACTGAGGGGAGGGAACTTGGATGGTTTCCTTAAGGATAGGGGGGTCTGAAGACTCGAGGAGGTTGAGGAGTTTGTCGGAGTGGTTGCAGTGTGCTCTGAGAAGCTTGCTCTGAAGGAAGCTGAAGGTGGGGGCCCCGGAGACTGTTTCTCCATTTTTGGTCACGTGAGCAATAGGGACTGATCTCCTTTCATTGCCCCAGCTATCTAAGGGCTTGGGCCTTTTGGCCCAGCCTAAACAGAAGGGGTATTTAAGCCCTATTCCCTTCTCTCCCCTTTCTCTCTCCCTCTATCTCTCTATCTCTAATTCCTTTCTTAATCCTCTTTGTAATTAAAACTCCATAAAAGGTTGACGGCTGACTTGAGTTTTCATTAAGGAATTACATAGCTGAATTCCTTGGCGACCTTAAATTAATATATATCAGTCTTTTAAAAGTGATTTCCTTGTCACAGAACGCATCAAAAATTAGAAAGGAAGTAACACATTGGGAAACAATCTTCATTAGAAAAACCTCTAACAAAGGTCTAATTACTCAAATTTATAAAGAGCTAACCCAGTTGTTAGCTCTTTTTGTCAACCTTTTTATGGTGTTTTAATTACAAACAGGAGGAAGAAATGTACTAGAGGGAAAGAGAGAGAGAGAGAGAGAGAGAGAGAGAGAGAGAGAGAGAGAGAGAAAGGGAGAGAAGGAAATAGGGCTTAAATTCCCACTCTGCTTAAGCTGAGCCAAAGGCCCAAAGCCCTGGATAGCTGAGACAAAGAAAAGAGATCAGTCCCTATCACTCATGTGACCAAAATGGAGAAACAGTCTATGGGCTCCTCCACTACAAGCACCAGGGTCCAACAACCCCTCTCTCTCCTCTCAGGAAGTCCCCAGAACTCCTGAGCTGTCCTCTACCTCACTTCCTGTCTCTAACATGTGCCAATGGTGGCTCTAGCTTGACCTAGAACCGCCCAGAGTTCTGTCCTTCTTGCACATGTCTGTTGAAGGCCATATTCTCTAATAATTAAATCTTGAGTTTTGCTGCAGCCCTTCCTAATCTTGTTACCCTGACTAGGGTGGAGATTGTAGTTTCCAAAACCTAATTCTGTTAATCCAAGTATCTCTATTGTTATTGATCAGAAAATAGCTAAATCCCATCTTCTAAGGAATGGTCTGAATAGGGTTGAGTAGTTTTTGAAATTCACAGTACCAACAGGTCTATAATCATTGACATTTATAATAATCATTTATAATCATTTATAATAATCATTTATAATCATTGACATACTGTGTCAGCTAAGAAAATATAGAATACAAAGTTTTCTCACCAAAAATGAGATCCATTTCCTCTTCATATCTGGCCATGATCCACTGTGAGTACAAGCAAATAAGTTAAACAGTAGTACAAATATGTAGTTATCAATATCCTCAAAATTCTCAATAGCCTAATTAGTTACAATAACAAACAAACTCACTAACTGTAAAGATTAAAACTTAGGAATATGGGGAGACTGAGGCAGGTAGAAATTAGTTTCTCTCTGCAAGGAGTATTATATTTTTTAGAGGTTTATTAAAGGTTAAAGATTAAAGAAAATACAGAATAAGAAAAAACACGTGCCTAGGCCAGAGGCCTAGGCCAGATAACCTCACATCACGGAAGAGAAGCATCTGCTCCAAAACGGAAGTCCAAAAGAAGCCCCCAAAACTTTGCCACCAGCTTAAATCCTTCCTCGATCTCAGCCCACCTCAGAATTCCTGTGAGATTACAAAGCATTTTCGGGAAGTGGAGCAAGGGCTTGTGGGGATTGAAGTCCAGAGTTCAAATCTCAATTTTACATGCCCCCCCCCCCCCCGTTTGATCATCTGGGAAGAAATCCTTCCCCAAAGGATCATAAAAACATAATCAATTTAAAAATTACAATAATTTGAGGATAAGAGAAAAAAGATCAAAACCAATAATTACTGGATGCATTGACAGAAAGCCAGTTAGGGGGCAGTCCCCTTTGGCATGAAAGTATACATACAAATAAATGTTCAATCAACTACACCCAAAGTTCATTTTTGTGCAGCTTATGGTCTGGAGGCTTCTTCATGGCGGCTTCTCCAACAGTTCAGTTCTGGAGTCAGAGAGGTAGCTTCTTTTTACCTAAAATTCTTCTCAAAAGGAATTTAAACTTTGAAATTTAAAATAATAGTATTTTTTTACATTCCCCCCGTTAAGAGGATGATTTAAAAAAAAAAAAAGGATCACTTAGGGATGCATGGCTGAGGTATGAGGTATATGAATCAATTGGCAAGAGATATTAAGACATCAGAAAAATCGAAATAAAAAAAGAAAAATTTCTGGATGAAAATATAGACTATCAAAGTCTTATGTGTATCCAGAAATTTTTCTTTTTTTATTTTGATGTTTCCTTTTGGATTAATTAGCACACCCCCACAACTAAAACTTGCATCCTCAGCTGGACTCAGTTTTTTTTTCAACACTTTCTTCAGAGGGGATTGTATTTCATCAAATCCAAGATTTAAATTTTGTTCGAGATAAATCTTCAGAGAAGAAGCTTGCTAACTAACTGAATCCAGAGAATGAACTGTTTGCAGAAAGATATTGAAACCTTTTCACTATAGGAAGATCCAAAATGAACCTTGGGGTGTGGTTGATTGAACATTTTTTGAATGTACACTCTTATGCCAAAGGGGACTGCCCTCTAAATTGGCTTTTGTCAATGCACCTAGCAAAACATTGGTTTGCTGTCTTTCTCTCTCCTCAATTTTCCCATATCTACAACTATTATAGTTTCCCTCTTTGTGGGTAAAAAAAATTTGTATACACTTACAGTTAGAATTTTTTGGGGTGCAGTATGCTTATGTTTAGTGATCAATTGGGGAGACTAGTCCCCCAATCATCATCAGGGGATATTGTGAATTTTACAATCTACATCTTGGTATAGCACCAAAAAATTGTGAACACCCACACTACACGGGCATGTGCTAGTCAATGACAAATCAGAAATAACTACCTGCCCACCTGGGCTGTCCTAAGCCAAGCTAGAGCCACCATTGGCACTTGTGAGGCACAGGAAGTGAGATAGGGAACAGTCTCTGGAATTCGTGCACTTCCTGTGGAGAGAGCTAGACGGTAGTTGGTGTTAGAAGCTTGAAGAGAGAGGAGGCCCGCAGACAGCTTCCCTTCAGATCACTCACGTGAGTCAAGGACTAATTCCTTCCATCTTGGCCCTTTGGGCCTAAACTCCCTCTGCCTTGGTCAGAGGTTGAGTAGCCCCTTTCCCTTTTCTCCTCTCTCCTTCTCTCCCTCTCCTTTTCCCTACTCCCATTGTGATTAAACCTCCATAAACTCCATTCTGACTTGAGTGTTTCATTTTAGGAATTTCATAACTAAATTCCTTGCTGGCCATTGTTCAATATTATAATAATCTTAATAGGTGAAAATTTTCACCACAACATATCATATTTTACATGAGTTGCTGTATGGCATTTTTAAAAGCCTATAAACTGAGGAATATTTGTCACAATTTTTACAAACATAGCAAATCTTTCAACCTTAGTAAATGTAGTCGAGGCATTGCTGTAAAGGCAGAGCCATAAGGGTTAAAGCCTCCTCTTCTCCCTGCTTGGGCTGCATAGTCAAGGTCATGGGTTGAACTGTGTATGACCTGCCCAGCTGCATGCTCAAGGTTGGAGTAGTCAGCAGAGGGAGGATTGATAAGGTTTGTGAGAAATTGTGAGAGACTGTGGGAAACTTGTTTCTCTACCCTTGTTTGGAATCCTCTTGGTTCTTCCTTGTGCCTGGCAGGTAACTTCATGAATTCCTATGAATCTTCCCAATTACTGGTTCCTGCTGTTGTTGGGCAGTAACATCATATCATCCTGTGTGTCTTAACCTATATATGCTTTGTGTGAACCCAATAAAACTTTGTTGTTATACATTTCATATAGCGTCCATTCATCACTCTTCATGTTCTTTACCCCAGGCAAGGTCACACAAGGTTGGCCACCTTGGAGCTGAGCCTTGCAAGTAAACATTTTTAAACAATGTAAAACTTATTTTGGGTTTTAGAACATTATCAAGAAATCTAGATATAATTCTGGTAGAAGTAAAGTGAGCTGAAAAGTATAAATTAGAGATCCTCCCTTTTTTGGGGGAAGGATTCTAGGGGTACATGCCCTGGGATTAACTGCCCAGGTTCTATTGACATTTTTATAAATGTGGGAGGGGGGGTTATAATGGTATTTCACTTCAGCTACTAAAATGGGCCTTACCTCATGGTAAGGGCAGGCAAAATGATGAGAGATTGTTAAGAAAAATTCTAAAAATCATGTCTAAAGAACCCTTAAAATAAGTTTGAGATATTTAGTTCAGTAAATTTTCCAAAGGTTGTTATAGCAATTTTCTGATGGAGTCCATATATCCTCTATGTGACAATTTACAAAGTCAAAAATAGAAAAGCTGTTTTTATATGAGCTTACTCAATAATGTTTGTTCAGTATGGTTATAAGGGAAAAGCAACAGAATATAACAGTAGTTAAAACCCAGTACATTAAAATTATTCAGTGTAACAGAATAGGATTGAATGCAGTAATATATGAACTTAAAATCACAACATTAAACCTTAAACAAAACAATCAGCAAATGCAATAGAATACAGAGAATTTCTTTTTTATAAAACATTGGAGTCTGAAATGTTTTAAAATGTATCCTCCAGTTTCTTTAAAGTTCCTTGTTTGTTTTTTTTTTTTAATTATCCATTTAGGTGCCTATTGTCAGAAGGCAGGAGATTGGTAAGGGCTAGGCAATGACCTGTCCAGGGCCACACCACCAGGAAGTGTCTGAGGCCAGATTTCAACCAAGGACCTCCTGTCTCTAGGCCTGGCTCTCGATTCACCAAGCCACTGAGCTGCCTTCCCATAGTGAGGAATCTCAGATTTGGCTAGAGTTGCAGGGAGCTGAATTTTTCCCTGACACTCAGATGAGGTAAATAAAACAATCAATATAGTCAAAAGATATCCTCTTAAAGTAGCCATGCTTGTAAGTTCTTGTTTGGAAAAGCCTCTTCCTTCTTTTCTTTATTACTCCCTCCCTGTCATCCCCTGCCCCCAGTCCACATGGAGGGTAATTATAGCCTAAGGGAAAATTATCCCCGTTTTTTACCAGCTGGTTTTTGATCATGAAGAAATTGGGTCTGCTACCAGTAGCCTGGGTCCTGGGGCTATGAGTCAAAATTGCTGAGCCTGGTGGGATTGTAGGCAGCAGCTTGGCAGGCCAGGGCTCGGAGCCAGGAGCCTGGAGCTGGGAGACGGGAGCCAGGAGCTGGGAACTGGGAGCCGGGAGCCTGGAGCTGGAAGCTGGGAGCTGGAGCAGGAGCAGGAGCAGGAGTGATTTTAATCAATCAGGTCTAGATCAAGAGGCTTTTCTAAAAATTCTTGGAGGAACTTGGATTAAAAAATCACTATCTAGGCTATCTTTTTTTTTTAATTGAGAGTTATTTGTCCCATTAGGTCACCAACTGTTAAGATTAAAATTAGTTTCTCTGCTAAAAGTATTATATGAGGTTTATTCAAGATTAAGAAATAAAGAAAATAAAAAATGAGAAAGGATGTGCCTAGGAAGACTGAAAGCCCCTTTCAATTTCACTTACACTACATATTGAGAGATGTGTGTGCTTGGAAGTGAAAGCAGGAAGAGACCAAAATAGGTGGAGAGTCAGCTTAAATACAATTTCTGTTCTCAGCCCAGGTGGGAATTTAGGTGAGGTTACAAAGGATTCTGGGAAGTGGCCAAAGACTTCTAGGGATTGAAGTCCAGGGTTCAAATCTCCATTTTTACACCATGAGGGCAGCAGCGGCAACACCGTGCAGACAATATACTAAGCCTTTTGCCACCAGGTCCAAAATCAAACTGTAATATGCAAAAGGTCTTAAACTCAATTCTAGATATTGAACGAGCACTCCAGAAGCTATACCCTTAGCCTCATGGAGAAACAGATGAAAATCCTTGTTTTAATTTGGAATGGAATGCCAAGGGCTAGAGCTGTTAAGATTGTTTGTTTTAAAGTGGATGGAGGATGTAGATGTTCTTTTGGGAGCTTCAATGGCTCCTCAACCTCATTTTTGGTCAGATCTGTGAATATCATGAGATGTAATGATGTGAGAACCCCGTAGGGCCCAGGCATGCCCTAAGTTGTTTCTTTGTATATGGAATATCTAGCTTCTGTATATCCACTATTCTCTTACTGTACATTTTCCTGGTGCCGTTTTCCAGGATAAAACCTAGGTACTCAACTTTTGGGAGAACTCATTGCAACTTTCTTTATGAGACCTTATGTCCTCTTTTGTACAATTCTGTTAGCAGCCTCTTTGAATCTTCAAGCCATGTTTTTTTGCATTAGGGGATGCCAGAAACAGATCATCTACATAAGACACTAGTTGCTGTGTTTGAATTTTATATTTTCTAGGTCTCTTTTCAGCAGCTGGCAGAAAATTGATGCACTCTCACAAAAGCCCTGAACTAAATGAGTCCAGCAGATCTCATTTTCCTTCCACGAGAATGCAAATATATTTTGGCTATCAGGATGGAGCAAAATCATAACATATGCATTGCTTAAGTCAATTATGGTATAGCATTATGCGTTGCTAGGAATCTCAGAAATAATGTCATTGGGAGAAGGTGTGATGGTATCGGTTCTCTTGATTATATTATTGATTGCTCCGAGATCCTCCACAAATCACCAATCTATTGTACCATCAGAATTTGGCTTTCTCTTTTTAATAGCTAGTATTGGGTTATTATATTCTCACATCATGTGTCTCAATATGCCCTGCTCCAGCAAGCTGTTGATAATAGGTGTTATGCCTTCTTCAGCTTCTTTTCTCAGTGTATACTGAGGGATCTTGGGAGGTATACAATCTTTGACCTCTATCTTTACTGGTTGTACTGATTTAATAATCCCCATATCATTCTTATATGCTGCCCATACACACTGTGTAATGTCTGTAGGAATGTCATAAAGAGATGTTATAGCTTGCTGTTGATCAGTGGTCTCATCAAGCTGTCCCCAAAATAATAGAGGATAATGTTTCAGGGTTTGTTTGATAAATGGAGGTATATGCTCCCTGATTGCTCACATTGTAAAGTTGACCCAATTTTACAAAAAAAATTGCGTCCCAAAATGTTGTCCAGGCACCCTGGTATTAGAAGGAATGTATGGCCAATGGACAGTGGACCTAATGCTACCATCTTAGATTTCAATTGTGGGACTCGTTCTATCTGCCCCATGGCACCTGTCAATGAAACCATACCCTCTATTGTGGTGTCCCTTTGGAATGACTTTAATATGGATCTGGCTGACTGTATCAATGAGAGTCTTGTATTTTTTTATCTCCCACTTTGATCCATACATATGGTTGCTGTATCTCTGCCTCATATTGCGAACTAGCTATTGTGTTGTTTGCATGCACTTGTTTCCCATTATCCTTTTTACTTTCTTGCTCCATAGTTTGTAATGCACATGTATAAATAAAAGATGTTTCAGGTTTTATAGATGTTATAGTGTAATCTACCATCCCCTCTTCAGTTACTGCACTCTCATTTGATGCACTATTATTAACTAGCTCTGTATCACTTTGTATCAATGCTGTCTATGAGCTAACAGCTTGCTCAGAGGAAATGTTTGTATTTCTGTTAATTTCTGTTTGAGAACTGCTTGTATGATGTTTCACTATCACAGACTTCTGTTCCCACTCCCTTAAATTGCTTTGCAGTCTCTGGTTCATGGAATAGACAGTCATTGGAATTTTGGTAGTAATCTATTCTAAACCCATCCCCAGGACTGGAGTTTTATAACATTTTTATATGATCTCGTGGGTAAAAGTCTTTGGATTTTGGCTTTAAATTAGTTCTCCCCTCATTTCTCTTTCTTTCCCCTCTTAGAAGTAGAAATGTATCAGCTTCAATGTCTCTTGCAACAATGTCTCCTTTGCTTATCTTGCCAGAATGGTGTGAATTCTGTGAATTTCAAAACTATTCCACCCTAATCAGACCATTCTTTAGAAGATGTGATTTAGCTATTTCCTGATCAGTAACAATAGAGATACCTGGAATAACAGAATCAGGTCTTGGAAACTACATTTCTCCTCCCTTCTTAGTCTAACAAGATTTTCAAGGTCTGCATCAAACTCAAGATTTAATTATCTAAGAATGGCCTTCAACAGACACACAGAAAAAGGACAGATGTCTAGGCTGTCCTAATTCAAGCTATGTCCTCATTGGTACAGATAAGACACAGAAAAGTGATGTAAAAACATCAATATAAGGCATGGCACTTCCTGTCCCTTCTTCTTTCCCTGAAGAGGTGACTCTGGCTGACAGCGTGCTAGGTGTTCTGACATCTTGGGAGTGGTGGCAGTTATTGTCTGGATTTTGGCAGTGAGATTTGTCCTTGACCTGATTCAGGTTCAGGAATCTCAGCTGAGCCCCTTTTTGGAGTTCAGATTGATCCCTTCCTCCTTCACACTCCAAACTCTTAATTTCTAGATCTTCTAATCTTCCTGCCTGGAAGCCAGGTCAGGAGTGGGGCAGGAGAAGTTTTTCACCCTTTCCTTCTCCATTCTTCTTAATCAATTAAATCACCATAAAATTTGGCAGCTGAGTTGGGTATTTTATTATTTGGGTTTTTCATTAGGATTTTTGTAATAAAATCCTTGGCAACTTAAATTAATTATACATTCAGGCTCAGCCATAATTTCACCCTTTACAATACTTAAATGGCTGTTTTAAAGATTTGCTAGCCCTGTTTGATTTTCCACTGCCTAGATCCATTCTGCAAGCTAAAAAAATTTCCAAAAAGGTTTTAATCTGTTCCTTGCTTTTCTCCATGGAGTTTTCTGTGCATAAGTTGCTTCCCTTGGCATCTTGCGCAGCTCTTTCTCCACCAATAAAATTTTAACTTTTTCTGACTTCTTTCTACCATCTCCTTTTTCCCCCTTTATGTTTATGCCCTCATGTTTCCTCCCTGGGGTACCTTCCCCATTGGTCTCCTTTTTACTAGATAATGCTAGAAACTGGAATCATGTTGCATAATGATTATTCCTCACTACAACTTCTGAATACTGGGGTTTTTCTGGAGAAGGTATTGCTGCTTCCATGGATTTCAGGTCTGGAGTCTCCTATTCACTCAGTCTGCAGTGAGAGCAACACTGCTTTCTATTAGAGTCCTGCCTTCCACAGTTTTTGTTATTATACACTTTTCCCTGATAATATGCATTTTGAGCTTTCCCATCTCTCTTATTTTGTCCCTGTTAATAGTGATGTTTCATTGGGCAGTTTCTTACTATGTGTCCCTGACAAGAACATAAAAAACAAGTTCTGGTATCTCTTTGTACCCTCTATTGACTTTGGGATGTCTGTCTATACTGTGTGGTTTGTCTGTTAAATGTTTTAATAGTAGCCAGGTTCTTAACCTCATGTATTTCTTTCTGCCTTAATATTTCAGTTGTCTCTTGGAGTTTTTTTCTTTAGATTGCCTTTTTCCCTTTCCTGATCTACTTTGTTATCATGTAGATAGGTGGCAATATCCCTAAGTTCATTAAGTGAGATGGTTCCAAATTTAGGGAAATAATTCCTGAAGAAATCCCACAAGTGCTTATCACAGTACTTGAGAAATTGTCTCCTCACATGTGCTTCTGATTCTTTTGAATCAGTGTTAAAGCCAAACAGTCCTTTTTTTTTTCTATAAGGTGATCGATAAACTCCCTAAGGTGTATTTGTCCCCCCTTGGGATAATCTGTCAGATTTTCCCCATGCATTGGGTCTTTCTGACAGTTGCTTCATTCCCTACAATAGATACTCAAAGTATTTTTTGGTAAATCATTGATCTTGGATGCGAAAAAATTTCTGGCCAGCTTGTGAGTGAGGAATCTTTTCTAGTTTGCTCAATAAAGTTTTATGTTCCTGGGGTATAAAAAGTTCAGATAAAATAATTGCTAGTAGACAGAATCAAGATGGTGACTTAGAGGCACCAAAAGTTCAGACGTCTGAAAATCCTTCCTCACTGATTAAAAAACAAATGCTTTGAGGGGACTGAAAAGCAAATCTAACAACAGAACAGAGCTAAGGAACCCTCCTGCTGGACTCAACTTAAAAGGTACACCCCCAAAATGTCTGATTTTGAGAACACTCAGGTTAAAGGGAAGGAAGTGGGAAGGTCACAGGACCCTTCCCACACCTACAGTACTGAGCCTCCATCAGTGGCTGGAACCTCTGGGTCAGCAAGGGTGCTAGTCTGGAGGGAGTACCTTTTGGGCAAAGCTGTTCCAGGCTCAGAGATTTGAACACAGGTGGTGGGGAAGTAGTTGGAGAAGAAACTCGGACTTGGCAGCCTTGTCACAGCAGAAGAGACACTCCATATCCCCCCCCCCCTTCCTTCCTGAGGTTTGGGCCTCAGAGCACATCCATCTCTGCAAGTGCAACTCAACTGGGCTTATTCTCAGCAAGTCTTCAGAGGGTAGGGAAGCTCAAGCTCCAACATCCCTCCCCCAAAGAATACTCTGAGAGATTTGGTGGCTAGGCTCCAAGGGTGAAGGCTAACAGAAAAACCCCAAACCACTGATCCATCACATAATGAAAGGAACAAGAGTGAGTGGCAAATATGAGCAAACATCAGAAAAATAAAGAAGAAATTACAATCAATAGCTTCTATCAAGACAATAAACAAAGAGTAAATGTAACAGAGGAGGATGAAGGAATACCAAGCGAAGACACAGAAAATCCACTGAATGGGACACAGGCTTTGGAAGAACTCAAAATAAAATTCAAAACATGATAAAAAGAGGCTGAAGACAACTGTGAAAATAACTTAAAAATAAAGATAAGACATCTGGAAAGAGAAAATCATGTTTTGAAAACCAAAATTAATCAGCTTGAAAATGAGGCAAAGGATATGAAAGATCAGAAGGAAAAGAATGACCAAAAAGCCAGGGATGAAATTCAATCTTTAAAAACCAGAATACAACAGTTAGAAGCAAGCAACTTCACAAGGTAGCAGGAAACTATAAAAGAAAATCAAAAGAATGAAGAAATTGAGGAAAATATGAAATATCTCATTCACAAAACAGATATTTAGAAAACTGTTCCAGGAGACAACCTAAAAATCATTGGTCTACTGGAAGACCATGACATAAAAAAAGGCTGGACATCATCCTACAGGAAATCATCTAAGAAAACTGCTCCAACATTCTAGAACAAGAGGGAAAATTTGAGATTGAAAGAATCCACAGATCACCTCCTCTTCTTAATCCTCAACTGACAACACCTTGGCATATCATAGTCATGTTGAAGAACCATCAGACCAAGGAAAAAATATTACAAGTTGATAAGCAGAAGTCATTCAGGTTCCATGAAACTAAAATGAGGATAACATAAAATCTGGCTTCATCTACATTGAAGGACCGAAAGGCATGAAATACAACATTCCAGAAAGCAAGGGAACTAAGTCTTTAACCAAGAATCAACTTCCCAGCAAAACTGACTATATTATTACAGGGGAAAGTATGGCCATTTAATAAAATAGAAGTATTCCAAGCATTTGTAAAGAAAAGACGAGACCTGAACAGAAAATTTGATGCCCGAACACAGAACTCAAGAGAGTCATCAAAAAGTAATTAAGAAAGGGGGGAAAACATAACAAACAAACAAAAAACACTTTTTAAAGGACAAATAAGATAAAATGATATGTATCCCTATAATAAAAGAGGATATTTGTAACTCTTAAAAAGTGTTATTATTACCTGGGTAGCTAGAAAAATTATACTTAACAGGAAAAGTGACAAACTGTATAGGATGAAATGCTGAGACATAAATATGTATATAGATATATGCATGCATGCATATATATGGATATATATTTAAACTAAAGTTTAAATATATATCCATATCCATATACATATGCATATATATATATATATAAACTAGAGTTTAAAAAAAGAAGTTAATACTAAGAGAAATGGGAAAAGAAACAAAAACTGGGTAAATGTATATGTCACAAAGAAGCACATAGCAGGAAGGGGTAAAAACATTAATACACTGGAACAGAAAAAGATCTGCCTGGTTTTGTAATCAGTATCATGTTTGTGTCATAAAACGAGTTTGGTAGAATTCCCTCTTTGCTTGTTATGTCAAATAGTTTGTATAGTATTGGGAGTAACTGTTCTCTGAATGTTTGATAGAATTCACTTGTGAATCCATCAGGCCCTGGGGTTTTTTTCTTAGGGAGTTCTTTGATGGTCTGTTGGATTTCATTTTTTGATATGGGATTATTTAAGAATTCTATTTCTTCTTCTGGTAATAAAGGCATTTTGTATTTTTTGTATATATTCATCCATATTGCCTAGATTGCTGTATTTATTGCCATATGATTGTGCAAAGTAATTTTTAATGATTGCCTTGATTTCCTCTTCATTGGAGGTGATTTCCCCCTTTTCATCTTTGATGCTGTTAATTTGCTTTTCTTCTTTCCTTTTTTTAATTATATTGAACAGTACTTTGTCTATTTTGTTTGTTTTTTCAAAGTACCAGCTTATAGTCTTATTTATTAAATCAATAGTTCTATCACTTTCTATTTTATTAATTTCTCCCTTAATTTTTAAGATTTCTAGTTTGGTTTTCACCTGGGGGGTTTTAATTTGATTGCTTTTGAGTTTTTATATTTGTACTTCCAATTGATTGATTTCTGCTCTCACTAGTTTGTTAATATATGCACTCAGAGATATAAATTTACCTCTGATTACTTCTTTGGCTGCATCCCAAAAGGTCTGAAAGGATGACTTGCCGTTGTCATTTTCCTTGATGAAATTATTAATTGTTTCTGTGATTTCTTCTCTAACTAAACGATTTTGGAGTATCATATTGTTTAATTTCCAATTAATTTTTGATTTGGTTTTCCATGTACCATTACTGATCATTATTTTTATTGCCTTGTGATCTGAAAAGTTTGCATTTATTATTTCTGCTTTTCTGCCTTTGTATGCCACCTTTCTGTGACCTAGTGTATACTCAATCTTTGTGAATGTGACATGTGGTGCTGAGAAGAAGGTGTATTCCTTTTTGTCCCTATTTTTTTTTCCATATGTCTATTAACTCTATTTTTTCCAAGATTTCATTCACTTCTTTTACCTCTTTCTTATTTATTTTTTGATTTGATTTATCTAATTTTGATAATGGTTGGTTCAAATCTCCCACTAATATTGTTTTACTGTCTATTTCTTCCTTCAATTCTCCTAGTTTCTCCATTAGAAATTTGGGGGCTATATTATTTGGTGCATACATGTTGATTAGTGCTATTTCCTCATTATCTATAGTCCCTTTTAGCAAAATATAATTACCTTCCCTATCCCTTTTAATCAGGTCTATTTTTGCTTTGGCTTTATCAGATATCACAATTGCTACTCCTGCCTTCTTTCTGTCAGTTTAGACCCAAAAGGTCTTACTCCATCTTTTAATTCTGACCTTGTGGGTGTCTACCCGCCTCATATGTGTTTCTTGAAGACAACATATGGTAGGGTTTTGAATTCTTACCCAGTCTGTGATTCATCTAATTTTTATGGGTGAGTTCATCCCATTCACATTCAAAGTTATGATTGTGACTTGTGAATTCTCTGGCATTTTGATATCCTTCCCTAAATCTAATCTTTCTTCTTTACCTCTAACCTTTTAATCCAGTGATTTACTTTAAATCAGTCCCCCTTTGTGCCCTCCCTTGATATGTTTCCCTTTCTAGTCCCTCCTTTTTTGTTCCCCCCTTCCCCTTCTCCTTCCCTCCCCTTTTGTTTTCCCTCCCCCTCCCCCTCTTGGTTTTCCCTTCTCCCTACCCTTGTTGGGTAAGATAGAATTCAAGATCCCAATGGATCTGGATGTTTTTCCCTCTCAGAGTTGATTTCCCTGAGAGTAAGGTTTAAGTATAAACTCTCTTCCTTTCCTTCTCATAGGAGTTTTCTTCCCCTCCCCTTCCTGTGTGAATCTTTGTTTGAGAAAGATTATTCTATTTGATTTTTCTTTTCCCCCTATTTACACATTACATTTTCCATATATTAATATATATAGATTGATGTAAATGTAGTCCTTATAGAAGAGAGTTTGAATAAATGAAAAGATAACAATTTTCTCCTTTTCCCTTTCCATTATATTTACCTTTTCAGGTATTCCATGCTCTTTGTTTTTTGATATCGAACTTTCCACAGAACTCTGGTCTTTTCTTTGTAACAAGTTGGAAATCTTCTATTTTGTTGAATGCCCATACTTTCCCTTGGAAATATATAGTCAGTTTTGCTGGATAGCTGATTCTTGGTTGAAGACCCAGCTCTCTTGCCTTTCTGAAAAATCATGTTCCATGCCTTATGATCATTCAGAGTGGAACTTGCAACATCTTGTGTAACCCTGATTGGCATTCCTTTATATCTAAATTGTCTTTTTCTGGCTTCTTGTAGGATTTTTTTTTTTGCTTGAAAGCTTTGTAATTTGGCAATTACATTCCTGGGAGTTGTCTTTTGGGGATTTAGTGTAGAGGGTGTTCTGTGAGCTCTTTCAGTGGCTGTATTGCCCCCTTGTTCTAGAATCTCTGGGCTATTTTTCTTTGATTATATCTTGTAATATGATGTTGAGTTTTCTGTTTATTTATGGATTTTCTGTTAGTCCAATTATTCTTAAATTGTCTCTTCTCCCTCTATTTTCCAGGTCTGTCACCTTGTCAGTGAGATATTTTATGTTCTACTCTAATTTCTTGATCTTTTGGCTTTGCTATATTGATTCTTGCTCTTTTACATGCTCGTTGTCTTCCAGTTGCCTAATTCTGACCTTTAAAGCCTGGCTTTCCTTTTCAGTTTGGTCAAACCGGTTTTGTAGTTGCATGAAATTCTTTTGCATTAATTCCCACTTTTCCTGCCAGAATGCTTCCATCTTTTTGATCATTTTCGATTCAAATTCTTCAAAAGTTTGTGGAGAGTTTCCCTTTCCTTTGGTAGGTTTCGGCACATTTGCTTGTGTTTCCTCTTCTATCTCCTCTGTATTTTGTATTTTTGCTCCATAAAATGTGTCCAAAGTTGCCCCCTTTTTGTTTTTCCTGTTGTTTTGAGGCTTTTTTCTTCTGTGCTGTTTGCCATCTCTATCTGAGTGAGGGGGGCTGGTTCTTCTGTTATCTGTCTGGTGTTCAGTGGCTTTAGCCCCAGGCAAATTGTCTGTCTTCCCCAGGAAGCCCAGAATTTCTGGTGTTTCGGTGTTACGGTGTTACTGCCCTCCTCAGTTCCCTCGCAGTGCTTCTCTGTTGCCTTACTTCTATGCTCTGCACCTGGCTTGACACTCTCAGATGTATTTCAATGCCTTTGCTGGCTAGAGGAGCCTGCACTCTGAGGGGGAGTGGCCATTGCTTCCCTGAGCTCCAAAGGCTGGTGATAGGATTAACCTCAGACTGAGTATGCCCTGAGGCAGGGACCTTTGGTGAGCCTCAGATGGAAGGATCTGGTCAGGAGGCTACAGGCTCTCCCTGTCTCTCTCTGTTTCCCTGCTGTCTGGGTGCCCCCACAACTGACTCAGGTTGTTTTCAGGGTGCTGACTTCAGAATAGCCTGCTCCCGAGGCCCTTTTGCCTGCTTTGAGTTTCCTGCTGCTGCCTTGGTTTCAGTGCTCTGGGTTGGGGGTGATGGGTCCTGGGACCTTCCTTTTGCCTACCCCTTAGATCCAAGTGATCTCGGCTTCTGACTTTTGGGGGGCCGTACCTTTTGATCCAGGTCCAGGAGGAGTGTTCCCGGGGTCTATTCTGTTCTTTGCTTTGAATTCCGGTGACCTAGGAGCATTCAGTATGAGATCGGTAGGGAAGAGTTTCTGGAGCTCTGAACTTCAGCTTTCTCTAAGCTGCCATCTTGACCAGAAGTTCTCTTTTGTATATTCCTATGTGAGCTTATGTCCTTGAAGTGTGTCATCCTTTCAAAGAAATAGAAGGCATACATAATATCATTAAAAGGGAAGAGTAAGAATAAAGCAAAAAATATAAAAGTTTACATGTTTTCTATTTAAATGAATTAATCAACTCTGAGAGAACAACAGTATCAGACTTTTTTTGAATAAGCAGGATAGATATGTAGATCTCCTCTCTCAAATTAGTACATGAGCTCCTAAGTGGTTTAATTTGTAACCACACTTAGTTTGCATATAGAGTCTATTTGACAAGGTTTGTTTCCTTAAGGGAGATATGATGTTATATTGAAGCAAACTTGGGATTATGATTTGTGTTCCTTATGGACACAGTATACTTGTTTCTAGTTGTAAGTTGAAGTCCCCAAAATTATAATCATTAACCCTCAAATTTATTTCATGCAAGCATCAAAAGAGTTATTCTAAATTTGTAATAAAATTATTCAAATGACATTCAATAAGTGAACCATGGGAAATGAGTTCTCAGAGTATCAAAGAGGGGAATTAAAATAACTAAACCAATTCTATTTTGTGAAGTTCTTTATTCCTTTAAATTTTTTCTCACTTGATTTAATTCAAATGTCTCAAATTTTTCTGTACAGTTTGTAGTTAGTACCTTTGGGTTTTGTCATACACTGACAAATAAAAAAAAAGAAATAACTATGTTACTTAAGAGTATATAATTTGTTCTTTCATTATCAAGCATAAGAAATCATGGTAATCTATCATTTATTGTCCTTGAGCCTACTGAATTGCCTTGAATATGATTTGGTATGCAACTGCATTCCTTGCCAATAAATAAATATGTTTAGACTTTATTTCCTCAGTCTTTTTATTATCAATTTCTCTTGTGATAACTGGAACATAAGAAATAGAACTAAATTACGCAGCTTTTTTTAAAGTTATGCCCTGTAGGCTTAGAAGTATATAAAATGAAGTTTCAAAGCTTTTCAGTAAATATAATACTACATTCACCTTGGAACTTCACAATTTTATAGTGTTGGAAATCAACATGGAAGCTTCTAATTTATTTGACAACTGAAAACAATTATCTTCTATAATTTATCAGACTATTTGTCATCCTTTGATTCATTACTTCCAGGAGGAAGGAATCTAGCTCCTGCCAAATCTACCCATTCATTTTTGCATAGATCTAATTTTAGTAAGTTGCTATTTTCACCCTTTCACCTGACATTAAATGTGCATTTCTCACATTAATACTTTTAAAAAAATAACTTATTTTCAATTTAGAGCATTATTTCTTGGTTACAATAATCACATTTCCCTCCCTCGTCTCCACCCACCCTTCCCACAGCCAAAACAAAATTTCATTGGGTATTATTTGTGTCTTTGATCAGAACCCATTTCCATGTTGTTGGTGTTTGCATTAGGATGTTCACTTAGAGTCTACCTCCCCAGTCATATCCTCTCAACCCATGCATTTAAGCAGTTGTTTTTCTTCGGTGTTTCTACTCTCACAGTTTTTCCTCTGAATGGGAATAATGGTTTTTCTCATAGATTTCTCCAAGTAGTTCAGGATCACTGCTATAATATTTATTGAGGAAGACAAAAGGATATAAAGAAGGGGATAAGGAAGGTTTGCAGCAGGGTATGGAGGAGTTGAGAGGAATAAGGGAATATTGCTGCTGGTGAGGCAAAGGAGAGAGATGCCCCCTGCCGAGAGACAGCATCAGGGGTCTGATAAGGATTGTTGGTCATTGAATGAATGAACTGATGTCCAGCTCCCTCTATGCCCCAGAAAAAAATAGTCCACTTATCTGACTGGGAATTCAAATAAGATAAAGTTTAATAACCAGTTTGGATTTTAGAGGTATCAGGAAAAAGGAGAAAGGGATGTCTCTAAATAAAGTTGGAGTCTTCCTCAGTTTTGGAGCTAAGGCCAGGCCTCACAGGCTGGTGGGGGTTTTCTCCCCCTCCCAGCCTCTACACTAGATTTGTCAATTTCAGAATCTTAGCAGTAGGCAGAAAGCAACAAGAATGTCTGACTTTCAGAGCTGGTTGGCCCTGTGTCTTCAGGCTGAACCATGAAGAGGCACTCCAAATCAAGACTGGGAAGCCAACACTCCTCCCACCTCCAACACCAGCAAGGAAGTAAAGCCACAGCAGGAAGGAAGTGCTACTCACAAGACCCAACTGCCACTCCCAGTTGCCCCTTCCCCTGCCAACTGTCAGTCTTGTTTCCTTTCCACAATGATCCCATTTTTTTTGTTGTGACCTTGCCAAGATCACTTATTTTTATTATGGTTACCAATTTACTAAATCTACTCTAAGGAATTCTTTGCAGGAAAGTTTTGGTAAGAATAGTTTTGGGTTTTACAATAAATTTAGTAAAATAAATATTTGAACAAAACCATTACAATAAATTTGAATCCTGGTGCTAATACCACTTTAGCTAAGTTAACTAAAACAAATAGTTTTCCTATTATATATATATATATATATATATACATATACATATATATATACACATATATATATTATTTGAAGTCTATCTTATCTATGTACATTTCCATTAAAAACAATTTCAGCATCAACTTTACAATAAGCAATTACGTTTACTATCTGCAAATGCAGCTTAAGTCTATTCCTATGTAAAACTAATTGTCTATGTTATGTTTAACTTAACTTACTCCTAATCTATTCCCTACTTATTATAACTGTTATCTAAATCTCTAGTCTAATCTATAACCTAATCTTATATACAACATATATATATATATATATATATATATATATATGTGCTATGGTAAATATTTACAGACCCTATAACTGTTACTAACCTAATTAGAATATATACATTATTTATAGAGATTATTTACATATAATACAATAATATATATTGTTCCACATCCTGTTGTAAGTAGTAAAATTGAGATTTGAACTTGGGACTCCATTCCCCAGGAATCCTTGCTAACTCCCAGAATGCCCTCTAATCTCACTGAATTCTCACCTGGGATGAGAGCAAAATTTTATTTAAAGGGTCTTCCCCTTGGAGATGTCTCTTTACTTCCTGTCTCAGCTGGCAAACAGAGGCGTCTCATGATGTGAGTGAAATTTTGGGTGGGCCTCATGGCCTACCTGGCATGTGCCTTTTTCTTACTTGTATATTCTTAAATTCTCAACCTTTAATAAACCTCTAAAATATGATACTCCTTGAAGAGAGACATTAATTTCTACCTGTCTTAGTCTCCCTAAATTTTAATCTTTACAGATTGGCGACCTAATGGGAGAAAAAGACTTTCAATCTTCTGATTCTTTTCTGATCTTTAGTTCAGCTTTAATAGCTACTGCCTAGAAAAAAAAAAATTTAAGCCACGTTCCTCCAAGATGCTTTTTTAGAAAACCATCTTGATCAGCTCCTGCCGGCCATCCACTTCAGACTTTCTTGATTCAATATCAATCACCTGCTCCCAGCCCTGCCCACCCTGGCTACCCAGTCTGGCTCCTGGCCCTGCTTTCGTGTGTTCCTGCCTACAGCCCCAGATCCAGACCTGTTGCGTGTGTTGCCCACCTGGCCCCTGGCTGCTAAGTTCTGCCTGCCTGTTTCTCCTGCTGCTGCTCCTGACCTCTCTCTCGCTCACCGGGTCCCTGTTTAACCCAGATCTCAACCACTTGGTGCCCTGCCTCCCCAACAAACCCAGATCCTCAGAGCAGATCGACCAGCTGGTAACAAACAAATTGGGGTATTGACCATGTGGGGGATCATAGCAGGGGAGAGAGAAAGGGAGAGAGAAGAAACAGACTTTTCAAACAGGAACTTAAAAGCAATGGGCTGTTTAAAAGAATACCTTTTGACTGTTCTGGTAATTTTGTTGACTTCACCTGCATGTCAGGGAGAAGACTCAGCTAACTTTGGGGAGTCAAATGGGTGGCTCAGCAAACTGAGAGCCAGGCTTAAAGACATGTCCTGGGTTAAAATCTGGCCTCAGATACTCCCCAGCTGTGGGGCCCTGGATGGGTCCCTTAACCCCCATTTCCTAGCCCTTACCACTCTGCCTTCTGACAATAGACATTTAAATGGATAATTAATAATTTAAAAAAAAAACACACCTAAGGAACTTTAAAAAGACTAAAGCCTATATTCTAAGGCATTTCAGACTCCAATGGTTTATACAAATCTCTGATTTCTATTGCATTTTTCCTGATTGTTTTGTTTAAGGTTTAACTTTGTAATTTTTAAGTTCATATATTACTGGATTCAATATTATTCTGTTATACTGTTAATTTAATGTACTGAGTTTTTAAAATTCTGTTGCTTTTCCCCTATAACTATTGAACAAATATTATTTAAAAAGCCCATATAAGAAAAAACAGCTTTTTTCTATTTTTGCTTTGTAAATTGTCACATACAGGATAGATGGACTTCAGAACTGGTTACAATTGCTATAACAACCTTTGGAAAATTGTATGTGCTAAATATCTCAAATGATTTTAAGGGTTTTTTAAACATGATTTTTGGAATATTTTTTAACAATCTCTGGTTATTTTTGCCTGCCTCTACCACGAGGTAAGACCCATAGCTGAAGTGAAATACAATTACAACCCCCGACCTTCCCACATTTCTAAATATATGAATGGAAGTTGGGGCAGTTAATCTCAGGGCATTTGTACCCCTAAAAAGCCTCCAAAAAAGGGGCACCCCCTTATTTATACTCTTCAGCTCACTATTTTACTTCCACCAGAATGATATATAGATTTCTTGATTATGTTCTTAACCCAAGATGAGTTTTACTTTGTTTAAAAATATGTTTAAATACCAAGGTTGAAAGAATTGCTATGATTGTAAAAACTTGTGACAAATATCCATCAATTCATAGGTTTAAAAAATGTCAAACAACAACTTATGTAAAATATGAAAGATTGTGTGTTTGCTATTGTAATTAATTGGGCTATTGAGAATTTTGGGAATATTGATACTACATATTTGTACTACTGTTCTTTAAAAAAAAACTTGTAACATTCATTTGCTCATACAGAGGATCATTGCCAGATATTAAGAGGAAATAGATCTCATTTTTGGTGAGAAAGCCTTGTATTCTATATTTTCTTAGCTGACACAGGGTGTCAATGATTATAAGCTACATTTTTGAATTTTAAAGCTCTTTTATCATTATATTTTTTTCTTGCATGTGTAATATATATTTTCAGGGTTTCTTTTTCATTATTTCTCTCCTTTTTATATTTGAAGCTCATGTCACCAGCATTAGGATTTTCTTTAACTTTGTGACTTTTCAATAATATAAGTTTAAGTTACATTTGCCAATTCATACCCCAAAAAGCTTGTGACTATAAAAATGATGCCACTAATTATTTAAAAAATTATGGGACTTTGCTTAATGATTCTGTCTGATTCCAGGACAAGATACACACAAGAGCCATTGCACAGGGCCAAAGAAAAGCCAATCCAGGATGGATTGATGCACTTCTAAGTCAATACAAAGGTTTTGAACCTAGTGTGAGACTTGGGGTTGTGACACTTGACTTATGTTAAGATATAGGCCTTCCTTGTGTCCACATTCAGTCTGAAATTACTCACAGATAAGCAGACGAGTATCTCAACCTTGGCTCAAATAATCTCGTCCCCTTTTCTGCCTTTCATAGTGTGGTACCTTTCTGTAGTCCTGGCTGTTGACTGAGTAAATGCATCATTGCTTAGATCATTCTAATTGGGCCCTTATTCAAGGACCTGTTATATATTTATTTTTCTTTTTACTTGGAATTTTTACACATAAGACTTTGATTGTCTATATTTTCCTCCAGAGTTTTTTTCTTTTTATTTGGATTTTTCTGATATATTTTAATATCTCTTGCCAATTGATTCATATACCTCATACCTCAGCCATGCATCCCTAAGTGATCCTGTTTTTTTAATTACCCTTTTAATGGGGGGGAATGTAAAACATATCATTATTTAAATTGCAAAGTTTAAAATCCTTTTGAGAAGAATTTTAGGTAAATAAAGAAGCTACCTCTCTGACTCCAGAACTGAACTGTTGTAGAAGCCACCATGAAGAAGCCTCTAGACCACAAGCTGCACAAAAATGAACTTTGGGTATAGTTGATTGAACATTTATTTGTATGTATACTTTCATGCCAAAGGGGACTGCCCCCTAACTGGCTTTTTGTCAATGCAGCCAGCAATTATTGGTTTTGTTCTTTTTTTCTCTTATCCTCAAATTATTGTAATCTTTAAATTGATTATGTTTTTATGATCCTTTGGGGAAGGACTTCTTCCTAGAGGATCAAAAGGGGGGCATGTACAATTGAGATTTGAACTCTAGACTCCATTCCCCAGGAGTCTTTGCTAGCTCTCAGAAAGCCCTCTAATCTCACTGAATTCTCACCTGGGACGAGAGCAAAATTTTATTTAAAGGGTCTTCCCCATAGGCGATTTCTCTTTACTTCCTGTCTCAGCTGGCAAACAGAGGTGTCTCGTGATGTGAGTGAAATTTTGGGTGGGCCTCATGGCCCACCTGGCACATGCCTTTTTCTTATTTGTATATTCTTAAATTCTCAACCTTTAATAAACCTCTAAAATATGATACTCCTTGGAGAGAAACTAAGTTCTACCTGCCTCAGTCTACCTAAATTTTAATCTTTACACAGTCAAATAGAAATATCTATTGATCTTTCTATTTGCCTAAGACTTTATGGAACTAACTATATACATATTTACATTTTGCAAAAATACAATTTCAGACACGTTTATTTAAACAAGATCTCTCAATATGTCAGTTTCTGATTTTGTGTTTTGTGTCTAATAGTGTTGTGTTGAACTAAAACTTATCAAGTTTCTTCAGATTTCCACTTCTCATGTTGTTTAGATCTAATTTTAATTGTGTGGAGAGTGTTTTGTAGTTGTGTTCGTATAGTTCCTATGTTTGTCTCATAAGAAAGATTCCTAAGTATTTTATTTTGTCTAGGGTGATTTTTAATGGAATTTCTTTTTCTAATTCTTGCTGCTGAAATGGGTTGGAGATATATAGAAATGCTGATGACTAATGTGGGTTTATTTTGTATCCTGCAACTTTACTAAAGTTGTTGATTATTTCAACTAGCTTTTTGGTTGATTCTCTAGGACTCTCTACATAGACCACCATATCATCAGCAAAGAGTGATAGCTTGGTCTCTTCATTGCCAGTGTTAATACCCTAAATTTCTTTTTCTCCTCTAATCACTTCAGCTAGTTTTTCAAGTACAATCTTAAATAATAGAGGTGATAATGGGCATCCTCATTTTACTCCTGATCTTATTGGGAAGACTTCTAGTTTATCCCATTGCAGATTATGTTTTCTGATGGTTTTAGATATATACTGTTTATTATTTTTAGGAAAGTCCCTTCTATTCCTCTGCTTTCGAGTGTTTTCAATAGGAATGGGTGTTGTATTTTGTTAAATGTTTTCCCGCATCTATTGAGATAATCATGTGATTTTTGTCAGTTTGCTTGTTAATATGGTCAATTATGAGGATGGTTTTCCTAATATTGAACCATTCTTGTATTCCTGGTATGAATCCTAACTGGTAATAGTGAATAACCCTCTTGATGACTTGCTGGACTCTTTTTCTAGTATCCTAGATTTTTTTTTTTGCATCTATATTCATTAGGGATATTGGTCTATAGTTTTCTTTCTTTATTTTTGACCTGCATAGCTTTGGAATCAGTATCATATTTGTGTCATAAAAGGAATTTGGTAGAACTCCTTCTTTGCTTATTCTGTCAAATAGTTTTCATAATATTGGGATTAGTTGTTCTTTGAATGTTTGATAGACTTCATTTCTGAATCCATCTGGACCTGTGTTTTTTTTTTCTTAGGGAGTTCTTTGATGGCTTGTTCAATTTCTTTTTCTGATATGAGGTTGTTTAGAAAATCTATTTCTTCCTCTGTTAGTCTAGGCAATTTATATTTTTGTAAATATTCATCCATATCACCTAGATTACCATATTTGTTTCCATATAATTGAGCATAATAGTTTTTAATGGTTGCCTTAAATTCTTCTTCATTAGAGGTGAGATCTCCCTTTTTTGTTTTGGATTCTGTCAATTTGGTTTCCTTCTTTCCTTTTTTTAATTTGATTGACCAGTATTTTGTCTATTTTATTTCTTTTTTCAAAGTACTGGCTTCTAAACTTATTTATTAAATCAATAGTTCTTTGACTTTGAATTTTATTAATTTCTCCTTTGAATTTTAGGATCTCTAATTTAGTCTTCATCTGAGGGATTTTAATTTGTTCACTTTCTAGTTCCTTAATTTGCATGCCCAATTCATTGACCTCTGCCCTCTCTAGTTTGTTAATATATGAATTCAAGTCTATAAATTTCCCCCCTGAGTATTGCTTTGGCTGCATCCCATAAGGTTTGAAAAGATGTCTCATCATTGTCATTTTCTTCAATGAAATTATTGTTTCTATGATTTTTCTTTAATACATTTTTGAAGAATTGTATTTTTTAATTTCCAATTAATTTTTATTTGCCTCTCCATGTACCTTTAGTGATTGTTATTTTCATTGCATTGTGGTCTGAGAAGGTCACATTTATTATATCTGATCTATTGTACTTGTTTGCAATGTTTTTATGTCCTAATACATGGTCAATTTTTGTGAATGCACCATGTGCTTCTGAAAAGAAGCTATATTTCTTTTTTCCCTATTTATTTTTCTCCACATATCTACTAACTTTAATTTTTCTAAGATTTCATTCACTTCTATTACCTCTTTCTTATGTATTTTTTGGTTTGATTTATCTAGTTCTGATAGAGGAAGTTTCAAGTCTAAGACAAGTATAGTTTTTCTATCTATTTCATCCTTGTGCTCCACTAGTTTCTCCTTTAAAAATTTGGATGCTATGCCTTTTGGTGTGTACATGTTTAGTACTGATATTTCCTCATTGTTTATATTGCCTTTTATCAGGATGGAAATCAATATGGAAAGATGGGTTGGAGTTACATGATGAATAACTTTGATTTCCAAAGTAAGGTTTTGCATTGACTAAATTACAGTATTACATCAGGAAAGAAAAAGAGATTCCAGTAAAAAAAAAACATGTATTAGACCAACTAAACTCTGCAATATTCAATTATATATGAGCTTACATGGAATATTTGGTTCTCTTCTATGCACTATGCTTTAGTAGTGATGTTATTAAATAGAAGATTATTCTTATTGTGATGTTAAGAATAATGAAGAACCCTGATTACATACCATTTTCAAATAATTTGAAAACTAGGGATGTATAGCCTTGGAGTGAAGGCTAAGGGTAAATGAGAGATATTTTTCCCAAATCCTTAAAACTATGGCAAGTAAAAAAAAGTATCAGAATTCTTTTGTTTGACCTCAGAGGACAGGATTAGAAATAATTAATGGAAGTCACAATAAGAGTAGTTTAGACTTGATGATATATCAATATTTGGGGGTATTTCTTCAAGACTAAAGTATACTGTCATTTTGTTTGCTTCTGCCTTCACCAATAATGGATTTCCCTTAATTAGAGATCTAGAAGAAAGAGTTAGATAACTATTTGTTATTAGCTAATATTTTTGTAACATTTGAAAGTTGGAATAAACCATTTAATTTAATAGTTTTTGTTGTTTTGTAGTAGGAATTATTTTTTAGGTAGAGCCTCAACTAGATGACCATTGATTTTCACTTTGAAATCTAGGTTTCTGTGTTTTGCTAAAAAATTGCTCATATGGGTTAGCTAGATAGTTCAGTGAATAGGGATCCAGGCTTGGAGATGGGAGATTATAGAAAAATTAAGACACAAATGAACTGTTGGTGGAGTTTGTAAACTGAACTAGTTCTTCTGGTGAGCAATTTGCAATTCTGTTCAAAAGGTTCTAAAACCATACATATTTTATGATCTAGCAATACCATTAGTAGGTCTGTATTCCTAAGAAATCCCCCACTGCAGGAGGAAACAACAACTTACTATTTATGCCTGCTCTTTTTGTGGTGGCAAAGACTTGGAATTTGATTGGATGCTCACCAATTGGAAAATGATTGAACAAATTGCAACATATTATTGTGAGAGAATTACACTCTCCTGTGAGAAATGATAAGCAGGATTCTATCAGAAAATTCTGGAAAGATTTACATGAATTTATTAAAACTGAAGTTATCATAACCAGGAGGATAGCATACACATAAAAAGCAATATTTATAATGATCATTTGTGAATGATTTATCTATTCTTAGCAATAAAATGATCCAAGGTAATTCTGAAGGACATAAGATAAATTAATGCTATCTCTCTCCAGAGAAAGAATGGATGAAATCTGAATGTATTTCAAAGCATACTTTTTGAGAACTATTTTTCTTGTTTTTTTCTCTTTTCTTTCACAATTTGATTGATGTTGAAATATATTTTTCATGACTACACATGTACACCTATATAATCTATATCAAATTTCTTACTTTCTCAATGAGGGGAGAAAATGATAGAGAGATTTTAGAACTCAATGTTTTTAAATGAATGTAAGTAATTTTAGATATAATTATAAATATAATTTAAAAAAACTATTTCTATGTAATTGAGAAAAATAAAGTAATAACTAAAAACAATTTCTCTTTTTTTTAATAGAATCATAGAAACAGAACCAAAATCACCCTAGAGACTTAAAGTTGAAACATATTTAGCCTACAGATGAATAAATTGAGACCTGGGAAAGCTGACTTTGCCCAAGAACTTTACATGTTTCATGTAACTGTCCAAAATCTATTTACTTATTCAAGTATAGGTTCCAGTATTCTTTCATGGAAGACATGCATTTTAATAATAAAATTTCCTACTCTTTAAAACAATAAAGACATTTAGCTATTAGGAATAAGTGGAAAGATTTGAATCCAGGTCCTCTGACTCCAAAATATATTATTTCAATAAATCAAAAGAGAGAAGAATTGAAGCACTCTTCTACAGGGAAAGATGAGCATAGTATTTAATCTTATGAATTTTTAACTCTCTTCCCTGCCAAGCTGATTTTCCATTAAAATGGAAATAGCTTCATAAGGCAGCGGAGAGCTGTTAGAAGCCACCACACAGGTGTGAGGGGTATCAAGAATTTATACTATAGATATTTTCATCCGTACTAAGTCCATTTCCATCTGGCACTTGCTCTTCCTCTTAGCAACATGTTTCTTTTCTCTCCTTTGGGAACTTGTAAAAGAGGTTGTTAAGAATGTCCATCTGCCATCCACCTGGTTGTGCAAGAGAAGTGATTTTTGCCATATCAGTAAAAGAATAACAGTACCAATTGTAACATTGTGAGTTCAGTCACAGACATAAAAGCTAAACTAGAATGAGTTGGTTGATTTGCTATGTCTTGGTTACTGGACAGAATTATTTTTGACTATAGATAGAATGGCCAGAAACATTGAATTAAATTATTAAAACTCTCGTGTTTCCTTTATGGTAAAGAGGATAATTGCATGGGACATAAGAAGAAGAGATGACATGCCTTGGGTTCTAAAATTGCTCCCCAACCAGGTATACACTATGAGAGCCAAGGTAAATCAATTAACATTATATGTTTCAAATCATTCTAGAACATATCTACTAAGTATTTACTAATTAATATATGGGTTGTATTCTGCTTTATTATTATTATGTATTATATATCTTTACAATAAAATATTAATACTCTTGAAAAAATATAAATAATTTGAATTTATATTCAAAATATAAATAATTTGAATATTTGAAATATAAATAAGTTGTTGATAATAATCAACAAGCATATAATATCATGATTACAGGTATTTTCAGGCTTTTCCATCATGTCTAAAATTCTATGCTCCTTTGCATTCATTTCTTAAATTGCCTGGCATTCAAATTCCATGTGAAAGTCTTACTTTCGACAAGAATTTCCTTGCTATATTGCTAATATCTTCCCTCTGTGATTATCTTCTATAAATCTTTTATTTTTGGCTTTCAGGTTTTCTCTCCCTTTAAATTATTATCTCTATGATACCAGAGGCTGAGTATTTCCTTTTGAAAAAATCAAACATTATTTCATTTTATATTTAATTCTATTTTGTAATTGATTTTGTTTTGTATTTGCCTAAGCTATGTTTCTATGTCTACATATTAAGTTCAGAAGAGTAGCTATCCTCTCCAAACTAAGTTTCCTAATAAATCACCTTAATACAAAGAAATGGTTTATTTCTACACATCTTATTACACAAGCAGCATTAAGAGAGACCTGTTATCTTACTAATGAACCTTGTATTCCCACTTACAATTAAGGGAGATCTGTTATCTCACTAACAAGCCTAACAAGATGCATGTGGGCACCAGAAAGTCTGATATCTATGCAGCACTAGTTGTCCTTCAAAAAAGTCTGATCTACTTTTTTAAAAAGTTATTATTTTTCATTTGCATGTAGAAATAATTTTTGGCAATTGTTTTCTGATGTTTTGTAATTCAGATTCTCTTCCTCCCTGGGCTCCATCTGCAAGATAGCAAATAGTCTTATATAGGTTATACCGGAGCATTAATGCAGTATATGTTTCCATATTCCCTGTGACATGACTGAAGATACATATCATACATATAAAAAATAAAAACTTAGAAAGCAAATAAAGTAAAGGATGATATTTTAGATCTTCAATCCAATTTCAACAGTTTCTTCTTTGACTGGGAAAAAATTTGGTTTTTAATCATGAACAACTTGTGGTTTTCCTGGAACATTGCTTTGCTGCTAATAGTTTAGTCCTTCACAGTTGACCACCATACAATGTATACACACACACACACACACACACACACACACACACATATATATATATACATATACATATATACATATATACACACATATATAAAATACACACACATATATATGTATATGTACATATATATATGCATAAAACCCATACCTTCCATCTTATAATCAATACTGTGTATTTGTTCTAAGGCAGAGAGTGGAAAAGCTACGCAATGAGAGTTAAGTTACTTACCCAGTGTCACACAGCTAGGAAGTGTCTGAGATCAGATTTGAATGCAGTACCTCCCATCTCTAGACCTAGTTCTCATTTCAATGAGCCACCCAGCTGCCTCTGATGATGCAATATTAATGTTAGTGTATACCCTGTTCTTAGTTCTCCTCAATTCACGTTGTGTTATCATATATAAGGCTTTCCGGGCATTTCTAAACTCATCCCATTCATCATTTCTTAGAACACAATAGTATTCCATTTAAACCATATACTACAATATCTTCAGCCTTTTCCTAAATGATAAGTATCTCTTTTCAAGTTATTTGCCACTACAAAAAGAGTAGCTAAGTATAGATTAGTAAACCCTTTCCCTTAAATATAATCTCTTTGGAATATAGAACTAGTAGCATCATTTCTGGGTCAATGAGTATGCAAAATGGTTGTATCAGATCACAATTCCACTGCCAGTGTATTTCTGTCCCAATTTTCACACATCACCTCTAAAATTAATCATTTTCTTTTTTTGTTAATTTTAACCAATCTGATTGGTTTTGTTTTAATTTGTTTTTACCTGATCAATGGTGATTTGGAGCATTTTTCCTATGATTAGAAATAATTTCTTTATCTGAAAATTGCCTTTTTATATACTTTTACCATTTATCAGTTGAGGAATACTTTATAATCTTATAAATTTGACTCAGTTTTCTATATATTTGAAAATGAATCCTTGGTCAGAGATACTTGATATAATTTTCCCCAAAAATTGTAGTGGTCCTTATATTATCCTTATATTATTGTCCTTATATTATTAGTTACATTGGTTCCATTTGTACAAAAAATTAAATTAATATAATCAAAATCATTCATTGTATTTTCTATTATATTCTCTATATCTTTTGGGTCATAAATTCTTCCCTTATCCATAATTTTGATAGCTAAACTTCCTTGTGCTTGCTAATTTGTGATATTTTCCTTTCACTTCTAGATCTAGGAATCATTTTGACTTTATCTTAGTACATGGCATGAGTTGTTTGTATATGCCTAGTTTCTGCCATATTGTTATCCAATTTCCAAAATGTTTTTGCCAGGTAGTGAGTTCTTACTCCAATATCTTGGATCTTTGGATTAATAAGAATACTGTATTGATTTCCTAAACATATTCCACTGACCCAACCTTCTATTTCTTTAGCCAATACTAGATTCTTTTCACGATTAAGACTTTATAGTATAGTTTGAGATATGGTATGATTAGAATTACTTCCTTTATATACTTATTCATTAAATACCTTAATATTCTTGGCCCTTTTATACTTCCAGGGGAATTTTGTTATTATTATTTGTAGTTCTTGAAAAAATTAGGAGTAGTTTGATTGGTATGGCACTGAATAGGTAAATTACTATAGATAGGATTTTCAGTTTTCATTAGTTGTTTTGGCCTATCATGAAGAATTCATTTTTTTTCTAATTGTTTAGGTCTGACTTTATTTGTGTAAAAAATGTTTTATAATTGTATTCATATAGCTGTTGAGTTATTTTTGGTAAGTATACATTTGGGTATTTTATAGTATAAACATATATTTTAAATGGATTTATTTTTCTATCTCTTATTGAATTTTCTTGGTAGTAAATAGAAATGATGATTAGTTAAGCATGTTCATTTTGTATCCTGCAATTTTGGTAAAGTTATTCATTGTTTCTTTAGTTTTAATTTTTTTTAATTCACTGGAGATTTCTATGCATCCTATCATATCCTCTGCAAACAGTGATAACTTTGTTTCTCATTGTTTTTTTAATTCCTTAACTTTTGTTTTTTTTGCTCTTATTACTGTAGATAGCATTCCTAGTGTCATATTAAAAAGCACTGATGATAATGGGCATCCTTGATTTACCCTTGGTGTCATTGGGAAGGGTTCTAGTTTATCCCCATTTTAAATAATGCTTATAGATCAATGAGATAGATTTTCTTCATCACTTTAAGAAAAACTCCCTTTATTCCAGTGCTTTCTAATATTTATATAAGGAATGGGTGTTTTATTTTGTCAGGGCTTTTCTGAATCTACTGAGATAATATTATAATTTCTGTTGTTTTGTTCTGTTCTGTTTTTTTAGTTCTGTTGGTATTATTATTGACATGATCAATTATGCTGATTATTTTCCAAATATTGAACCATTCCTACATTGCTGGCATAAAACACACCTGGTCATGGTGCTTGATAATTATGATATGCTGCTGTAAATTCCTTATTAGCATTTTATTTAAAAATTTGAATAATGTTAATTATAGAGATTGGTCTATAGTTTTCTTCCCCTGTATTAGCTCCTCCTGGTTTAGGTATCAGTATTATATTAGTGTCAGAAAGTGAATATGGCAGAATATCTTATTTCACTATTTTGGGAGTTGATCTTAAAATATTTGTTGGAATTCACCTGTGAATTCATTTGACACAGACTTTTTTCTTAGTTTGATATACTTCTGTTCTTTAATGAGGTGAAATATTCCATTTATTATTTTCTTAGTCTGGGTAGTTTATTTTCTGAAAATATTTATCTGCTTTACTTAGATTGAGAAATTTATTCATGAATAGTTGGATAAAACAACTCTAAATTAATACTTTAATTCTTTCTTCAGTAGGTTACCACTTTCCTTATTTTTGATACTGATAATTTTACTTTTGTCTTACTTTTTTAAATAAAATAAACAATGGTTTACCTATTCTAGTATTTTTTCTATAAAACCAGATTCTTGTCTTATTAATTAGCTCAGTTGTCTTCATACTTGCTTTTTTACCTCTTTAAAATTTTTATTTCTCCACAATTAGATGCAAAAACTGTTTACAACATTTTAAAAAGAATTTTGAGTTTTGAATTTCTTCCTTCCTTATCCTCACCTCTGAGATGGTAATCAGTGTCATACAAGTAAATGTTCCATGTACAATCATATAAACATTTTCCTATATTATTTTGTGGAAAAAAACTTGAATGAAAAATAATTAAGAAAGTGAAAAAAAAGTGTTCTTTAGTCTGGATTCAGACTCTTTCAGTTCCTTCTCTGAAAGTAGATGGCAAATTTATTGAGTCCTTTGGTATTGTTTTGGATCATTTTATTGCTGAAAATAGGCAGGTATTCAGAGTTATTCATTGTATAGTATTCTTGTCATTGTGTGCAATATACTCTTTGTTCTTCTCATTTAACTGCTTTAGTTCACGTAAGTCTTTCCAGGTTTTCCTGAGCTCTTCATGCTCATCATTTTTTAGAGCTCAATAATATTTCATTACAATAATATTCTGTAACTTAATCAACCATTCCTCAATTAATGGATATACCCTCACTTTCCAATTCTTAATGTAATAGGGAAAGTAAAAGAAGGGAATAAGGAAATGACTTACTTCAAAACCCACCCAATTATTAAACCCTAAACTTTCTAAATTATCCTAATCTAATTAAATGAGTAATTAAAAATAAAGAGGGATTTGTAATGTCCACAGGGCCCAAGATTCTCACAACACCAGAGTCCTCCTTTGGGTCAAACAGACTCAGGATGAAGAGTCCTTCACAGTATTCAAGGAGGAATGAGGATTAATACACATGCACACTCTCCACCAGTGTGGGGTAATCACACACTCAACCCCTCCTTAAAGATGGTCCAATTCCCTGGCATCTCCAAGATTGTTTTTCTTCAGAGAGAGAAAGAGAGAGAGACACCTCCACAGCTTCTCTTTCTTCTTCCAGAGTTCATCAACCCTCTCTCCAGCAACTGACTCTGTGTCCGTCCCTGTCCTGGGAGTTCTGAGTGGAATGTTGGCCCTGCAACATCTCTTGTATTAAGCTTTGCAAAATCCCCTTACTATATTTCCCCCCACAAAAAAGATGCTTTTAATATTCATGCATATGCATAAATATATACACATATATCTTTAATTACCTTTTAAAAAACCTCTTTGCGATGGAAATATAATGACATTGCTGGGTCAAAGGATATGCACTGTTTTATAACCCTTTGGACATAGGTCCAAATTGCTCTCCAGAAAGGTTGAATCAATTTGCAACTCTCCCAATAATGAGTGTGTTCAATTTTCCCACATCCTCTCCAAGTTTTGTCATTTTCCTTTTCTGTCATGATAGCCAATCTGATAGGTTTACAGTGGTACTTTAGAGTTGTTTTAATTTGCATTTCTCTAATAATGATTAAGAGCATTTTTTATGACTATAGTAAACTGTACTTACTTTGTCTGATGGCTGTGTTCCTTTTCTTTGACCATTTATCAATTGGAGATTGAGTTGTATTCTTATAGATTCAACTCATTTCTCTATATGTTTAAGAAATGAGAACTTTTTATAGACTTATGAATATTTTGCACCATTTAATTACTATATATTATTCTCCATCATATTTCTCCCTGATTATTTTCTGACCATCACCTGCCCTAATTTGCCTTCTTTTCTATAAACACTGCCACTCTTCTCTCATCCCTTTCCTTCCTAATTTCTAGTAGGATAAGGTAGATTTCTATACCCAAGGGGTTATGTTTGTTTTTCCCTCATTGAATCAATTCTGATGAACATTCAAATGCTCCTCTTGCCAATTTCCCCATATCTCCCTCCAATGTAAAGTGTTTTTCATAATTATTTTATGAGAGATAAGTTACTCCATTTTATTCTCCTCTTACCTCTCCCAATGCATTCTTTTATCATGCTTTATTTTTTAATATCATACCATCATATTCAACCCACACCCTTATCCTTTGTTTATGTATAGTTCTTAGTTCTTCTGCCCTAATGATGCTGAAGTTCTTAGAAATGAAGAGTCATCTTTCCATGTGAGTGTATAAATAGTTTATCTTTGTTATTATTATTTTTTAATTTCTCTTTCTTTTTGTCTGTGCTTTGATTGAGTCTTATATTTGAAAGTCAAATTTACCATTCAGCTTGGGTCCTTTCATCAAGAACGTTCCAAAGTTCTTTATTTCTTCAAACATGCATTTCCCTCTGGAAGTATCATGCTCACTTTTGCTAGATAAGTGATGCTTGGTTGAAATCCTAGCTCCTTTCACCTCTGTAATATTATATGCCAGACCCTCATATCCTTTAATAAAGAGGCTGTTAAATTGTATTTATCCTGACTGTGGTTTCATGATTTATCTGATTTGTTTCTTTTGGGCTCCTTGCCATATTTTATCTTTGACCTAGGAGTGATGGAATTTGAGTATAATATTCATAGACATTATCCTTTTTGGGATTTCTTTTGAGAAGTGATCAATGGATTCTTTCAATTTATATTTTGTCCTCTGATTCTAGAATATCAGGGAAGTTTTCTTTGATAATTTCTTGAAAGATGATGTCTGATGTCTAAGCTTTAAAAAAATTATCATGGCTTTTAAGAAACCCAATAATCCTGAGATTATCTTCCAGATTATGTTTTCAGTTCAGTTATTTGTCCAAAGAGATTTCACGTTTCCTTTTTTATTTTGATTCTTTTGACTTTCATAGTTTCTTGATATCTCATGGAGTCATTAGCTTCCATTGCCCAATCCTAATTTATAGGGCATGATTTTCTTGAATGAGCTGTTATACATTCTTTTCCATTTGGTCTATTCTACTTTTTAAAAGAATTTTTTCCTTGGTGATTTTTATACCTTTTTTCCATATGGTTAGTTCTGTCTTTTACAAAGTTTTATTCTGTGTATTTTTTCCATTGGGTCAATTCTACTTTTTAGAAGTTTGTCTCTATTGAATTTTTCTGTCTCTTTTAACACTCATCCTATTCTGTAATTGCTTTTTTTTAGGTTTTAATTTATTTGTCATTATTTTGCCTTCTTTATCAAGCTATTGATAATTTTTACATGATTTTTCTAATTTTTCTTCTATCTCTATTATTTTATTTTAAAATCATTTTGGGGCTTCTCAATACTGTTTTGTTCTTGAGAGCAATTTATGTTTTTCTTTGAGGATTTGACTGTGGCAATATTGACTTTTTACCTTCTGAATTTCTGTTTTGTTCTCTTTCAACAAAATAACTTTCTATATTGAGTTTCTTTGTGATTTGTTCATTTTCTAGCCTTTTTCTTTTGTTTCATTTTTTTAAAACCACAGAGGGCAACCAGATGTCCTGGTGAATTGAGAGCCAGTCCTAGAGAGAGATAATACTGGGTTCCAATATGTCTTCATATGCCTTCATATATCCCAGGTGACCCTGGACAAGTCATTCAGCACATTACCTATCCTTTACTGCTCTTCTATCCCAGAACCAAAATACAACACTGACACTAAGACAATGATGTGCAACCTTTTTAGCTTGGTGTGTCAAAATTTGCCAAAAACTGAGCATTGTTAGATTTAAAATAGTTTTGAGTGTTAAATACTTGTAGATAAGAAAGTGGAGCCATAAACTGTGATAATTAAAATGTTTGGGAGCAAGGGAAATATATAACAATTATGACCTCTGAAATATGTTTTCTACTGTGTCTTGGTTTTATATAAATATAAGATGGTCGCCAGAGAATATATTCCCAATTTATGAATATGCCCAAACCAACTGGGTTTTATAGAGAAATTTAATTTATAATACACTGATTAATTAATAGAAAAAGAGAGAAAGTAAGAAAGGAATAAGAATGAATAAATCAGTCAGTTGGTTTTATCACTCACCCAAGATCTCTCTAGGTAAGGCTTCTCATGCCAACCTCAGGCTCCACCTTCAAGAGAACCTCCTTCAAGACCTCTCCAGGAGCTCTCCCTCCAGGACCTCTCTCCTCTCAGACTCCTTCAGAGCAAATCTTCTCAGAGCAAAACCTCTCAGAGCAAAACCTCTGGAACTCTCCTCCCTCTGTCCTAAGACCCCGCTATCTTTAAGGAAACTATCTAAGTTCCCTCCCCTCAGTTCTCACATTTACCAATCACTGTCGATGTCTCCCTTGTGCCAATGGTGGCTCTAGCTTAACCCAGGACCGCCCAGAGGTCTGCCCCTTTGCACATGTCTGTTGAAGGTCATATTCTCAAATAATTAAATCTTGATCTTGTTGCAGCCCTTCTAAGTAGGGTGGAGATTGTATTTTCCAAGACCTGGTTCTGTCATTCCAAGTATCTCTATTGTATTAATTCTAAAATCAATCATGACTCAAAGAACTTCCTGTTCTATGCTTAAGCATAGGTCAAAGCCTTTTTCATTGTTTAGCAAAAGGTTTCTGTCCTAAAGTAGTCTTAAGTAGGGAGGAGAAGGATCCTTCCATGCCAAGGGGTTTCACATTCCAATAGAGTTCTTACTATCAGTAGAAAATTTTTTCCAAGTATGAAATTTCCCAATGGTGAAATTTCCAACATTCATAAGTCTAAAAAATTTTAAGGTTTACAGCATAACTTGGGTGGTGTGTCACTTCAAGAAAAACCAAAAAACCACATAATTTCATGATATTTATAGTTTAAATAACAAAAATTTATAATTGTAATATTTAACTGTATTTAATTTAAAAAACTAATTATTTAACTTACCTGCTTAGTGACTTCTTTGTTCATCTTGTGGAAGAATGGATTGTAGACTTCATTGCAAAGACTTGATTACAAAAACACCGTGAAGGAAGATGATGGAATGTTGCTTGCCAGTGGGGAATGGACTAGAACCTCTAGCTGAGAAAAGCAGCTGGACAGTTTAAATCTTGGTACTTTCTCTTCTGACAAAGAGGAGAGAAGAGCATACCTCTGAGCTCAACCTGTTAAGGTCCTTCAATTATGTGATGTGAATCAGAATATAGCCATTATCTTTTCATTAGTGGATAGAGGTTTCTTCCCTGTGGGGAACAGAAGAGACTATTCACTCAAGAAGATCTTTAACTGACATCTTATATAACTGTATATCCCTCTAGATCAGGAATTCAACATGCTGACTCTATATCTCTCCAGGGACCCAGGTCCTCAGACCTGAGCCATAAACCCTTGAGTGGGAATTTAGGATGAAATGGTAATTAGGAATTTCCTATTTCCTTACACTTTAAAAGAATAGTTATTTTTACTTAGGAGAGACTGAGCCTTAATTTACAGTTAAAGCCAAAGAGGGAGAAAGAAACATCTTGCTTTCCATTGAATGTTCTAGGGGAGATCAGGACAATCATCTATTATGGGAGGAAACCAGAAACCAAAGATTGAAGGGGAACTTTCCTTCTTACCTCTCAGCTCTATACCATTGGCCAGACCTTTCTCTTCCTTTGTGTAGCTCTGCCTAGGGGAGAAGTAGTGCCTTCCTCTATCTTTCCCCTCTATTACTCAAACTGTTATACATTGGTTCCTGACCCTCTAGAACATTCTGTCAGTCAGTTTCTTTCATTGGTCTTGATAGTATTTAACTTGTGTGGGGTGCCATGAACTAAAATAAGTGAGGGGGAAGGGGAATCCTTTAGATAATCTGCCTATTAGTGACTTTTTTGATGCTGAATTTCATTGGCTAAATCTTCAATTGAAGGTTGGTATTTTTAACACTGCAAGCCCAAGCAAGAACTACTAGCTTCATCTGTCAATCTATATCTTTTGCTACTTTTGATATTATTTAACATTGAGAATAAGGTTTCACAAAAGTACAAAGAGGGAAAAATTGTGACTAAAGTCATTGCTATATTTTTCAAGGTGCTAAAAGTGTCTGGTAATTGGTTCCAGGCACTCCCCCATTGCACGTGCCCCAGACACCTGGTGCATGTGAGCCACCTGATGATAACTCCCTGTCCCCATGGCCAGCCTGTGGATCAGACCCCCACCCCTAGGCCTGGCTGGGGCATGACTGTGGCCACAGGTGTGGATGTTCAGCTCCCTGGGCAGCTCCCAAGCACTAAAGTGCTCTGAGCTCGCACGAGGCTGCATATTATTGAAAATGGCCACATGTGTCAGTGCTGACACATGTGTCATAGGTTTGCTATCATGGGTATAGACCAATTTCCAAATTAATATTGATGCAAAATTCTTAAACAAAATACTAGCAAGAAGATGACAGCAACATATCTCAAGGATCATGAACAATGACCAGTTATACATGGGCATTTTAACATTAGGAAAACTATTAACATAATTTACCATATTAACAAAAACCCAATAGAAACCATTTGATTATTTCAATGGATAGAGCAAAAGTGTTTGACAAAATAAAATACCAATTCCTATTAAAAACACTAGAGAACATTTGAATAAATGATAACTAGCATCTATCTAAAACCTTCAGCAAATATTTTATGTAACGAGGATAAACTATAAGCCTTCCCTAAAAGATCAGGATTGAAATAAGGATGCCCATTATCACTACTATTCAATATTATGCTAGAAATGGAATTTAGAAAAGAAAAAAAATGAAGGAATTATTATAAGCTATGAGGAAATAAAGTTATCATTCCTTGCAGATGATATGATGGTATACCTACATAATAATAGAGAATCAACTAAAAGATAAGTGAAACAATTAACAACTTTGGCAAAGTAGCAGGATATAAAATAAAATTGCATAAATTATCAGCATTTATTTATACTACCAGTAAAACCCAACATTAAGAGACAGAAATAGAAATCCCATTTAAAATATCTATAGACAATATAAAATATATTACAATCAATGAAGCCCAGATCATATATATGATCATAACAAGAAAACACATTTTAGATCAATAAAGTCAGATGTAAACTATTGGGGTAAAAGGCATTAATTGCTCATGGAAAAGACAATATAATAAAAATGGCAATTCTTCCTACCTTAATTTACTTATTTAGTGCCATAGTAATCAAATTACCTCAAATTATCACATATATTTAAAAAAACAAGAATAAAATTAATCTTAAAAAAACAAAAGACCTAGAACATCAAGAGAATTAATTAAAAAATGAAAGAATGTGATTAAACTGTACCAAATCTCAAACTTTATTTTAAAGGCAACAACCATCAAAAAAATCTACTACTAGTTAAGAAATAGCTTGGAAGACCAATGAAATAGACTAGGTACTAAACATAAAGTGGTAAATGACCACAGTAACCAAGTGTGTGAATATCCCAAGGAGACATGCTTCTGGAAGAACTCATTTTTGAACAAAAACTGCTGGAAAAACTGAAAAAATATTATGGCATAAATTAGGCATAGACAAATCCCTCATCCCATATTTTAAGGTAAAGTAGAAATGGGTCCATGACTTAGAAATAAAAGTTTGTACCACAAAAAAATAAGGGAAGCACAAAATAATTTTACTCTCAGATATAAGGGAAGAATTTATGTCCATAAAAAGTCATAGATTACATTTTTAAACAAAAATATATCCTTTGATTATATTAAATTCAAAAGTCCCTGCAAAACAAAAGTAAAATGTAACCAAGATTAAAATGCAAACAGTAAACAGGGGAAAAATCTTTATAATAATTCTCTCTGAGAAAGACTTCATTTCTAAAAAATATCAAGAATGGAGTCAAATTTGTAAAAATACAAATGAAAATGGTTAAGGTATATGAAAAGAAAATTTTTAGATAAAGTAATTAAAACTATTTCAGTCATAAAACAATTCAAATCACTCTTGATAAGAAAAATGCAAATTTAAACAATTCTGAAATACCACCACATACCCATAAGACTGCCTAACATGTCAAAAAAAGGAAAATGATAAATCCTGGAGGCAATGTTGAAAATTGAAACACTAATACAATGCTGGCAGAGTTATGAACTTATATAACTATTCTGAAGAGCATTCTTATACCATGCTCAAAGGACCACAAAACTGTGGATAATCTTTTACTTAGCCATACCACTATTAAATCTGTATCTCAAAGATATTAAAGATAGTGGAATAAAATCTACTTGTACAAAAATATTTATAGTAGATCTTTTCATTTTTTTAATTGTTTTGTTTTGTTTTTTAATTTTTAATTTAAATACCTTCAGGGAAAGATAAACCTCCATTTTCTGTTATTTTTCCATTTCAAAAATTTCCTAGCATATGCTAGTAACTTAACAAACTCTTATATATTGATTGATGATTTTTTAATTTTATTTTTCCCAATTGTATGAAGAAAAAAATTTTCATTTTCATTTTCTGACATTTTGTCATCCATGTTCTTTACTTCTTTCCCTCTCCTCCCTCCCTTACCAAAGCAGCAAGCAGTACATATTTCCATATTCATCATGTAGTGAAAGAAGTCACATATGACACATAATAGGGAAAAATCATGAAGGATATAAAGTTAAAATAGAATGCTACTGTCTTCATCTGGAATCTATCAGTTTCTTCTATTTTACTAGATAGCATTTTTCATCATGAGTCTCTTTGAGTTAGCAAATATTTGTCATTCACAGTTGATCATTATACAATATTAATATAATTTTGTATAATATTCTCCTGGTTCTGCTAATTTAATTGATTAAGGAAAATGGCAAAATGAAATTGATAACATGGAATTGTATGAGAAAAAGAAAGTCACATGCTTAATTAAAAAAGAATAATGATCATAACGATCTTTGCTCTTGTTCTCAAAAATGTTTTTGTCTTTTCAGAGAAGGCAAAAGACATTGAAAATATTATTATGAGATTTAGATATGTAATATCCAACTGAACACTTAAGAGGATACTAATAATTGAGTGATGTGAACACTTTGAACTGAAAAGGAAAAACAAAACAAAACAAAACAAAACATGCTAGTGATGCAAATATATTCACAAGTAATCCTGAGAATATTTTGATGATGCTTATCTTTAATTGTATTTAAGCCATACTGAGAAACAACCTAAAACTTTATAGATAATTTACGAACAGTTATACTCTAGAAGAATTATCAAATTGAATGTAGCTTTGGAAATGACAGCCTAGCAATAACTGACTGGAGTGCTGATATCCATTTTGACACTTACCAATTGGCAATCACCAAGTGAATAAGATTAAAGTTCCTTAAAAAATAACCAAAGACTCATTAGAAAGGCCTATGATATTACAAATTATAATGGACATTCATTTGGCTCCACATAAGGATGATCTCCTATTATAGCTTCTATTTCATCTTTTGAAAGAAAAAAAAACCACAATATCCAATCACCTGTATGCTTTTATAGTCTTTGCATTAAATATGTGAAAAAAAATAAAAAGAAAGTATATAGGATGATTAAAGATTTCATATTTTAGTTTTGGAGTGTCTTAGTAGAAAATGAATGATTACAAGTATTCCAGAGATTATTTCAAATGCAATATAATGGACCACCTGAAGTCTGAGGATTCAGGTAAACAAATAATTTAATTACAAAATTCTACTCAGTTAATTCTAAGTAAAAGAAGCTGCAAAGAGGTTCTCTGTGTATTGGAAACCTATTATTCAAAACAGCTTCCATCATTTCCTTTAATATATGGGTCGAGTCCTACTTCCACAGGAATTTTTTTTTCTATTCTATGTTTCCACTCTGCCTACTCCTAATATATTCGCTGTGATATTTTCCCAAATAATCCTAAATATATTTTGGATGAAATATTTTAAATATTGTTTTCCCTTAAGCATATGAACTTCTTGAAGTTGAAAACTATATTTTTGTCTTTTTTTGAATTCTAATAATTAAAAAGGCAGTCTGAAAAAATACTTAAGAAATGTTTCTTTTTTTGGATGCCTTTATTTTTTTAATTTAAATCATAACTTTCCCAATTAAATGTAACTGTATTTTATAGTAAAAACTTTCTAAGATTTTGGAATCCATGTTCTCTCTCTTTTTCTCATTGCTTCCTTTCCTGAGATAGTAGGTAAAGTGATATACGTTATAATTATTCAATGATGTAATAATATTTTCAGCTTTTTCATTAAAAAGAACATATATTGCTTATATAATAAAAACTCATGAAGGAAATAAAGATAAATAGTGCATGCTTCAGTCTGTATTGACTCCATAAATTCATTCTAGAGTGGTAGATAGTCATTCATCATAACCTCATTGAAGTTGTTTTGGATCCTTTAACTGCTGATAATAGTTAAGTCATTCACACTTCATATAACTACAGGTTTGTTTGTTTTTTTACAATTTTGCTTGTCATTCCTTAACAAATGTTTCTTGACTGAGTAGAATACTATAATATCAATTATTTGGTTTTAAATAATTTATACAATGCTTCTACCTCAATTGTTTTAAATATTATCTCAAAAAACATTAAATAATTTCTTAGTTTTCCATAAATAAGCAGGTTATTCTTGGTTATTCTAATGTATGGAGGACTCATAATTTCCCAAAAAAAACACTCATAATAAAACATACAATAAGAAATAACTCTCTAAGCATTTGATAGGAAAATTATACTGAGTCAGGAATGCAACATTATACCAATTCTTTATTCCTTGGGCTTTCCACAAATTAGATGAAAGTTTGTAGGTACATTTTGCACTATTTTTGATCTTTCACATGATTCATTGATGTGTTTTATAACATTAGTATCAAGAAACATAATGAATTGAATAAATGAAATATTTGGGGACCTTGAAATTAAATGTGAGGAACTAATTTGCACACATCCCAAATAATACCAGGCTTCCATACAAAGTCATTGTATATTCAAAGCAAAACATGCACAGCAACTTATCTGTGCTTTGAGTTTTATATTCATCATTGTAACCCATGAATATTAAATTCATAGGAGCCTTTAACACAAGAGTTACCCAATTCTTTGTTTTCTATTGGTAATACCTTACATATTTGGTAAAATTATTTTTATCATCATATTTTACTATAGTTTGCACCCCTTAATATTATCTGTAACCATAAAAAACATTGCTTGTATATATTTCTGTCCTGGGTATCATTAATTATAAACCATTATATTAAAATGCCACTACATCTTTATTTAAGTAATCAAGTAAACCATTGATAACCTAAAGGCACTAGAGAAGAATACAAAAAGTACTTTATTGGAAAGAATTATCCTTCTTTCAAATTATTTCCCATATCCTTGCTAGCTGTATGACAAGTTAATGCAAGTCAATTTCACATTTCAGATGCATAGTTTTCACCATCTATAAAAACGTTTTTAATGATGATTCAGAATTGTTGCAAAGATAGCAATGTTGCAAACATTTAGATACTATAGAAACATAGGTAATCACTTTTATCTCACCTGGATGAGTCAGAAGCTCACTAACAGCTAAGTACAAGTCAATACAATGTACTATGTTACAATTTTATCTCTCTAAGTTCTCTTGCATTCAATTACTTCTTTATCGATTATTAGTCCCAAATTTAAGGATTTTATTCTATTAAGGATTTGTAAACACAAACAACTGACTCAAATCCTATCACTGTGAAATTAGTTAAAAAACCCAAATTAACTAAAAAAGGAAAAATCATTATTTAAAACAGTACTATTAAAAATAATAAACACTAAACTACTGATTGATAATATCATATAGTCTGAATAATATTTAATAGTTTGGCTCTGTCTACTATAACTCTTACTAGGTTTACATAACCTGGGGAAAGAAATATAGGGACCTTTAAGTAAATACTACATAGATATATACAATATTTTACAAGGAATGCTTTAATAATATTAAGAATTTTAATAGAATTCATGTCAATTTCTAAGTATCACATCATCCACAATATCAAATCAGATTGGCCAAAGAAAAAGACATTTGGAAAAGAAAGTTGAGTTGCACAGTATGGCTCAATAGTCTTTTCTTAGGATTAAATCAAGATGGCAGCTTAGTAGCAGCAAAAGTTGAAAGCACTCTAATTATCCTTTTAAAACAATCTTTAAGAAGTGCCTCAAAATGACAGAAATTAAAAACCAATAACAATATTGAGAGAAGGAGGCCCTCCTGTAGAAAGCAAAGTAAAAGATTGTTAGAGTCAACTTTTATAGAATAAGAAAGAACAAGTAGTAAAACTGCACAGAGGAATGTTGGCTGACCATTCCTTATAGACTGACAAGTTCCAAATCTGGGTATAGACCAAATTCAGGATACCAGGACTCTGCCTACAGCAATAACAGAGCACTCCACACCCCACAACCACCCCCTTGAAAGTCTCAAGAGCCTGCATTGAAGCCCCAAAGTCCTTAGTGCTTGTCCTTTTTAAGCCAGTGCTATGATAAAGCCCTAGTCCCAGGGAAAAAATTGCTTAGAGTGCTGAGTCCTTCAACCGATCAACAGAGGAGACAGAATCAGCAGCTTTTAGAACTCTCCATCCACAAACCAAAAAACAGCTGTGAAAAAAGTCCAAACACAAAAGAAAAACCTAATCATAGGGGAAAAAAACTCATGGAGACAAAGAGCAAGGAAACAGAGCCAATATGGGACCATGAGATCAAAGAACCACAGGCAAAACTTTAACAAAATGTGGAAATTGGTTTTAGTCAATAGAACTCAAAAAAAGAAATTCAAAAATCAAATAAGAGAAGTGGAATAAAAATGGGGGAAAATTAAAATAATATAAAAAAGAAAATAACAACTTAAAAAGATAAATTGGTCAAGTGGAAAAAAGGCACAACAATCCAATAAAGAACAAGAGTTTCTGAAAAAACAAAATTGATCTATTGGATAAAAGGCAAAATAATCGTAAGAAAAGTATGGAAAAGGAGGATCAAAAGGTCATGGAAGAGAATCATTCTTTAAAAATCTGAATAGGCCAAAAAGAAGCTAATGACTTCATGAGACATCAACAAAGAATAAAACAAAAGTCCTAGGGAGCAGACTAAGACCCACTGTGGACATACCCCTGAAAGCAGGTAGGTAGAAAACCCAAGTGGGTGAGGGAGCCCAGACCTTAGGTGTTCTGAGCCAGCACACCTGCCAGAACCAGGGAGTGAGTGAGGAGCACCTCTAGAATGAGCAAGGGTCCTTGGGAGCTGAGTAGGACCATCAGGGACTTACCCCTGAAAGCAGCTAGACCAGAAACCCAGGTGGGCAGGAGAGCACAGTCCTTGAGTGCCCCTGGGAAGGTAGCATAGAGAAGAGCTGCAAAGGACTGCAGAGATACCAGAGTTTGCCTCAGGCAAAATCCCTGCTCCTTAACTCCATACACAGAGGACCTGCTCAGCTCACTCAGATTTCTGACTAAATAGGGAAGGGGAAGGAAAAACATCCTGGAAAATGGCTAAATGTGCACAGGAGCTTCAAAATCCTTCCAAAAAAAAACAAACAAAAAAAAGTCACCCTTGAAAATTTTTATGGAGGAAAAAAACAGACTACAGAGGAAATACTGGATGAAATTCAAACAAAGGAAAAACCTAAAAAAATGGAATTTGCTCACAAGCCCTGGAAGAATTATAATTGGAGATTATCGAAGAGATGGAAACCTTATACTTACAAAAGTGGGAAATGGTTCAAAAAAAAAGAAAAGAAGAAATCATAGCTGAATACCAAAGGTTAAAGCAGAAAACCAAAAGATTATAACAGAAAACCCTGCCTTAAGGACCAGAATTGAGCAACTGGAAACCAATGATCTTGCAAATCAGCAAGATTTAATAAAGAGAAGTCAAAAGACTGACAAAATAGAAGAAAACATAAAATATCTCACTAACAGGGTGACAGATCAGGAAAACTGAGGAAGGGGAGACAATTTGAAAATCATTGGTCTACCTGAAAAGCCAGAAATAAACAAAAACCTTGACACCATACTACAAGAGACCATCCCTGCCCTGAAGTTCTTGAACAAGGGGGTGAAATAGACATTGAAAGAGTTCATAGAACTCCCTCTACACTAAATCCCCCAAAACAACTCCCAGAAATGTAATTGCCAAATTCCAGATCTTTCAAGCCTAGGAGAAAATCCTACCAGAAGCCAAAAAGAAGAAATTCAGATACCAAGGAGCACCAATCAGGATTACACACAAGATCTGGCAGCTTCCACACTAAAGGACCAAAATGCCTGGAACACAATTTTCAGAAAGGCAAAAGAACTGGGTCTTCAACCAAGAATCACCTATCCATCAAAACTGACTATATACTTCCAGGGGAAAGTATGGACATTCAATGAAATGGAAGATTTCCAATTTTTATAAGGAAAAGACCAGAACTAAAGTTTGATATCCAAACACAAAGATCAAGAGAAACATGAAAAGGTGAATATGAAAAAGAGGAAAAAGGAGAAAAATTTTTTTCAAACTCACTTCTTTAAGGGCTACAATTAGATCAACCAAATTCTACCAAATTCATTTTGTGACACAAATATGGTACTGATCCCAAAGCCAGGCAGGAGAAAAATGGAGAAAGAAAACTACAGATCAATCTCCTTAATGAACATAAATGCAAAAAGCTTAAACAGGATACTAGCAAAAAGACTCCAGAAAGTCATCATGAGAGTTATTCACTATGATCAGGTGGGATTTATACCCAATTGTAATATACTTCTCCATTAGTATCAATGCAATGTCCCTGAATAATCTGCAGGAATCTATGAGAAAAACACTATCCACATTCAAAGGAAAAACTGTGGGAGTAAAAACATCAAGGAAAGACAACTGCTTGACTACATGTGCGGAGGGGATATGATTGGGGATGTAGACTCTAAATGAACATCCTAGTCCAACAACATGGAAATGGGTTCAGATCAAGGATTCACGTGATACTAAGTGGAATCACGCGTTGACTGTGGGAGGGGTGGTGGAAGGGGAGGGAGGAAAAGAAAATGATTTTTGCTTCCAAGAAATAATATTTGAAATTGACCAAATAAAATAATGTTAGAAAAAAATACTATTGAACTAATAAATAAGACGAGAAGGTGTTTTTTTTTTGGGGGGGGGGAAGAATAAGAGCATTTTTACATTTGATTTCAAAAAGGGAATAAGAAAATCAAGTTATTAATATATAACATGAAAAATTTGATGTCAGTCTCACTGATAGGGGTTCAACCCAAGAGACAAATAAAACGAGAGTGAGGTGAACTAGCAAGTCTTTATTGCAGGAATGGAAAGGGGCAAAGGAAGAAGCAGCAAGAGGGAGAGCCAGGAGAGGTTACTGGTAGGGATAATGAAGACATAAGAGAAAATGCCTGCCAAATCCCTACCTGAGTGGAGAGGGATGTAACCCTTCATAGGGTAGGAAGAATAGGGAGTTTCAGAAATGGGTAACTTGTGTTGCCCCTATTGGTTGTCTCTGGGCAAGATGAGCTACCTGGATTAAACTCATTGGATATCTGTGAGAGGGTAGAAAACCTATATCCCTGGAGTTCGGGGTGGTGAGGAATAGATCCCACAAATGATGTTCACCCATGCAGGAGGTACATGTACCGGCTGAAGAATGGAAAGTTCTGGTATTTTGCCAGGTGTTGCTGGGAAAGGTTTTGGTGGGTGGGTATTGGGACTTTGTTTCCATGGTCTGTCATTCCTGTTTTCTGCTGTATATAAAAAGAAAAAAATAGGGGTACAATATGGTAGAGGGATTCTAAGGAAGAGGCCATGAATCCAAGGAAATATAGGAGAATTTTAGAGAGCCTGATAGGAGGGAGGAAGTAGAGAGAGAGAGAGAGAGAGAGAGAGAGAGAGAGAGAGAGAGAGAGAGAGAGTCTCAGAGAGTATTGAGGTAAAACCAGGGTTTAAGGAACTGAGACTGGCCCAGCCTAACTGAGACACAGTATTGGAGTCATGGCACCATTTGTTAGACTGATGGGGGTTCAACACAAGTGACAAATGAGAGCAGGGTAAGGGGAATATAGCAAAGTTTTATTGGAGGACAGGAGGGACAGGGAATCTCAGTGCCATTCGAGGTGGATGTGAGGGGGTGGTAAAGGAGAGGCAAGGAAAAATGAGGGGGAGTCTGGCACCAATAAAGATGACTGCCAAATCTCCACTTGAGTGGAGAATGGTGTACAATTCATATAGCATAGGAGGAATAGGGGGTTATCAGGAATAAGGTAACTAGTGCTTTACCTATTGGTTGTCTCTAGGCAAGGGTGAGCCACTTGAATTAAGTTCATTGGATTTCCCAGAAAGGAGTGGAGAAGCTGTTCTCAGGTTGATCCTTAGCCATGTAGGACCAGTTTAGGAACAGATTATTGGCATTCTGTAAGGCAGGTGTTGCTAGGGCTTCATCTTGAAATTTGAGCAGGTATTGGCAGGGTAATATTAATTTCAGCAGGTATTGGAGGAAGGGGTAGTTTGGTCCCTTGGTCTGTCAGATTTCATCTTCAGTGAATAGGAAATTAAAGCACTCATTAGGAGATATTTTGCCCAATTATATGACAATAAATCTGTCAATCTAGGCAAAATGGATTTACAAAAATATAAATTACCTAGATTAACAAAGGAAGAAATAGAATACTTAAATACACTCATATCAGAAGAATAAATTGAACTTGAATTTACCAAAAACAGAGAAAGAAAATACAGATCAATTTCTTTAATTAACATTAATGCAAAAATCTTAAATTAAATACTAGCAGAGACTATGGCAATATATCACAAGGATCATTCACTATAACCAGGTGAGATTTATACCAGGAATGCAAGAGTGGTTTAATATTAGGAGAACCATCCATATAATTGACCTTATCAATAATCATACTAATAGAATTCACATGATTATCTCAATAGATACAGAAAAAAACTTTGACAAAATATGATTCTTATTAACACTAGAAAGCATAAGATTAAAAGGGTCTCTCTCCTTGAAATACTCAGTATTTATTTAAATCCATCATCAAGTATCATCCACTACGGGGATAAGTTAGAATCCTTCCAACTAAGATCAGGAGTGAATAAAGGATGCCCATTATCACCATTATTATGTAATATTTATACTAAAAGTTCTAGCTTTAGCAATCAGAAAAGAAAAGGAAATTGAAGGAATTAAAGGAATTAAAGGAGTCAATGACAAAAATAAACTATTGGTCATGGCAGATGACATGATGGTATATTTAGTGAATCCACTAAAAAGTAGTTGAAATAATAACTTTAGCAAATTTTCAGGCTACAAAATAAACCTAAGCAAATAATTTTTATTTCTATATATTTCAAAAAAAAACAGTAGCAAGAGTTAGAGAAATTCAACTTAAAACCATTCTAGATAATATAAAATGTTTGTGAATATATTTGCCAAGACAAACCCAGGAAATATATGAACACAATTACAAAGCACTTTTCACACGTATAAAATTAGATCTAAACAACTGGATAAACAATAATTGCTCATGGGTAGGCTAATCTAATAAAACAAAAATGACAATCCTACCCAAATTAGTTTACTTATTCAGTTCTATACCAATCAAATGACTGGTAAACTCCTTAATAGAACTAGAAAAAGATAATAATAATTTATACAAAAGAACAAAATATCAAGAATAAAAAAGGAACTGATGAAAAAATATGAAGGATGATTGCCTAATGGTACCAGATCTTAAACTTTAGTATAAAGCAGTAATCATCAAAATAAACTGATACTGGTTAAGAAATAGAAGGGTGGATCAATGGAATAAATTACGGCTAAATGACCTTGGCAATCTAGTATTTGATAAAATCAAAGATTCCAGATTTGGGGATAAATGCATTATTTGACCAAAACTTCTTGGAAAATTTGAAAACAATTTATCCAAAATTAAGTTTAAATCAATGTCTCACATCCTATACCAAGATAAGATCAAAATGGGCACATGATTTAAACATAATGAGTGATATTATAAGTAAATTAAGGGAATATAGAGTAGTATACATGTCAGATCTATGAAGAAGGGAAGGATTTATGACCAAAGAAGAGACAGAAAAGATTTCAGTATGTGAAATGAATAATTTTGATTAGGTTAAATTTTAAAGATTTTCAACAAACAAAAGTAATGTAACCAATATTAGAAGGGAAACAACTGGGAAAAAAACAAATATCTCTGATAAAAGTATCATTTCTCAAATATACAAAGAACCTACTAAAATTCATTAGAATCCAAATCACTCCCCAATTGATAAATGGTACAAGTTTGTGAATAGGCAGTTTTCAGATGAAGAAATCAAAGCTATCAATAATCATATGAAAAAATTTTCTAAATCCCTCTTGAATAGAAAAATGCAAGTTACAACAGTTCTGATGTGCCACATCAGATTGGCCAATATGACAATAATAGAAAATGTCAAAAGTTTGAGGGAATGTGGCAAAATTGGAACACTAACACATTCATGATGTAATTGTGAACTGTTCCAACCATTCTGCAGGGCAATTTGGAATTATACTCAAAGGGCTATAAAATAATTCATACTCTTTGATCCAAAAATAGCACTACTAAGTATATATCCCAAAGAGATTTTTAAAATAGTAAAGGATATGATTGTACAAAAATATTTATTTTTTGTGGTGACAAAAAATATACTTTTTTGTGGTGACAAAAAAAATTGTAAACTAAAGGGATGTCCCTCAATTGGGAAATGGCTGAAGAAATTTTGGTATATGATGGTGATGCAATATTATTGTGCTATATGGAATGATGAATGGGATGATTTCAGAAAGGGCAGGAAAGACATACATGAACTTATGCTGAGTGAAATAAATAGAACCAGGAAAACATTGTACCCAGCAATTGCAATATTGTAGAATGATCAAATGTGATAGATTTAGCTACTATCAGCAATACAATGATACAGAACAATACTGAGGGACTTAAAAAAAGAAAGCTATTCACCTCGAGAAAAAGAAGTGTTGGAGTAGAAATGCAGAAAAAAGCATATAATTTATCACTTGTTTATTTGGGTATATATATATATATATATATATATATATATATATATATATGTTTCATGAGGTTTTTCACTTACAAAAAATAAATAATATGGAAATATGTTTTGTGTGATCAGACATATATAACCCAGCTTTGGGAAGAGAAGGGGATATAGGAGTGAGGCAATTTTGATCACATAAATTCAGAAAACTCATTAAAATTTTTGAAAAGTCTTTTCCCAGGGAAAAAAATGGTTTGGATAGCATAATAGTATCTAGAGCCTTGTTAAATTGTTTTAGTTGTATCTGACTTCATAATCCCATTTGGGTTATTTTGGACAAAGATATTTGAGTTGGTTTACCATTTCCTTCACCAGCTTCACCAGGAAATGAGGCAACTAGAGTTAAGTAACTTGAACAGGATCACACATTTAGTAAATGTCTCAGACCAGATTTGAATTCAGGAAAAAAAGTCTTCCTGACCTCAGGCCCTGTATTTTTTTCAATTACATAACATAGTTGCCCTATCAAGAGCTCTCGGGTGTCAACTAATAAAACCTACTCCTTTTAAATACAGCCATATACTATATCTTTACTCTCCTAAATCTCCTAAACCTCACTTACTAAAAGGTCAGGGTGTCAGAACTAGTTTAGATAGATGTACTCCTTAAATTTCCAGGTTACCTCTCAGGTTTCAGGGCAATATTTCTTAAATTATATAAAGTTAAATTTCCGTTCCATTTTCTTTGCCCCGCTACTAATTGTTGATGATTAGTGCAATATGTCTATTTAATAAATGAGTATCAATTAAGTGTTGTAAAGTCATATTGATATTTTCTATGAAAATATAACAAGAACTGAAGTACAAACTTTTTCCCACATGGAAAAAAATATGGCACACTCTTCTGTATACCAGCTTAATCCCTGGGGAGAGTGACTTTAGACTAAACAGTTTCTACATTTTATTCATTCCACTTCCAGTGAAATATAGTTGAAAGTGGGATGAGTCTACATTTCTACTCATGCTAGAATTGGTCAAGTAGATAATTCTTAATGCCTTCCTTTCCTGATTTGCAAAATCTTATGAGGTAGGGATAAAACATCTATAATCTCCTTTAACAAAAGCAATAAAGAACAGACACAACAGAGACAGAAATAACAAAAGTTCAGTGACTCTCACATTAATGCTGGCTACCATTGAGGAAAATCCTAAGGTCCCTCCCTGACACAGAATAATAGTAACTAATCATCTTTTTCATTGGACAGCAAGATGAAGAGATTCTTTTCGGATTCAAAGTTATTGCTTTTTGAGTGCCCCAGAGTTTTGTTTCCACAGCCAATTAAAATATTTCTCTTCACTATGAGATTAATGGAATCATTTACACAATTTCTGGGCATCCTCCAAAGTCCAACTGAGTACTTTATCAGCCATGCATGCTGGACATGTTCATAATGCATTGGCTTGCTCACTTGCAAATAAATGAATCTTAAAGATAAACTGAGCATATTGCCAAAGTTAATATGTGTGTGTGTTTGTGTGTGTGTGTCCATATGTAAATGACAGAACTGAGAATTACACCCATAACTTTGGCTAAGAATCTATTCAGCATCTTTTGAATTATTTAGTTTGACTTTTTAAAAGAATATTGAGCAAGTTCATTGAGATTTTAATTAGATGGGTTTTTTTTGCATAGGACCACTTATTTTACTATGATTTCTGAAAGTAGCATAAAAGAGAAGAAAAATGAGTAGAATTCCTTCTTTTATCAGAATATCAGAGCTTTCTGGCTAGTGATCATATATATCATAGGGTGCTTTTTCAACAGCTATCACTTATGAGTTCACAACCAAGGAAACTGAATGAATTTAACAAGGCTTGAAAACCATAGGACTTAATGATATTGTGGAAATCTTCCAAGTCAATGAATTTCAATCAATCCCCTTACATGCCTACTCTCTACAAAGCACTTTCTCTGAACAAAAGGTTATGAAAAAAAAAATTAAAAGTGATGTCTTTGCAGATAAAGAAATTGAGTTTCAGAAAGACAAAGCCAGTTGTCCAATATCATGCAGCTAGTTAAGGATAAAGGAGAGACTCAAGATTACTGGCTTCCTCATATGTCTACTAACAAAACCTGGTGTTTCTGAGCTCTTTTTTTCTCTATGAGAAATTATTTTAGAATAAGAACTTGCATTCTATTCTTCTTTTATTCATATGATAGTTTAAATAAGGTAAATAGAAAATAAAATCTTCCTCAAATAATATTTTCATTACCTAAGGTAGGGAGATAGGGTTAGAAAAATATGTAAAATCATCACAGAACAATTGCTAAGCAAACAGAAATTTATGTTGCTAGTAGCTATGCAATCTCTTAAATTTCTCTGGGACTGATGCTATTTTTAGAAATCTCCAATGACTAATATGAGTCAGTAATAGCTGTAGGAAGTTCTCCAGGAAGATATTCATATTTTAAAATCTAAGTTACTAAGATATACTCTTAGAATATTATTACATAGAACTTCCTTGAGGAATCTGAGTAAACCACTTCATCTCTAAGCCTTACTGTCTTCTCTATAATAAGAATAAAATTTAGGGAAAATCACATTATAGTGAATGCTATTACAAAGAAATCTTCTATGAGGGAAAGTTTCCTAAGTTTCAGTGGATAGAAAACAGGAAGTTATTTGTAAATGCACTCCAAAGGAGAACCAGTCAAAATGATGGAGGAGAAAGCAATATATTATTGCTTTACCCGGACAATGGGGGACAATTGGTAGACACATAAAGAAAAATAAAGTGTCCTGATATCTAAGGAAAAACTTCTGTAAAACATTTCCCATATCATTTTTTCATAACAAGAGATAGGAGTATGCTAACACAGAGGACAAGTTCTAGTAATGATGGAATGCACATAGATATTCTGGAGTATTGAGGACTCCTCTAGCACCTGTGAATATTTACAATTCCAGTAAGAAATTCCATTAACAGAGTCTGGCATAATGCCAGAATGAGTAGGAGCAGAAAAAAAAAAAAACAACTCAATCACTTATAATTTAGATTTGAGTTGCAAAATAGTGCAAACTAAAGATCAGGCAGGTACCACTGAGTGCTAAATCAAGGAAAGAGAGATCAGAAACTTGATGCTCTGTTCTGAAAAAGGAACACAAACAGAAGCAAATATTAATCTGTGATCCTCAAGTGGTTTTTGAATACATTTCCTAAACAGGTGTATTTTTTATTTGTATTCCTAGACATTAGTATAATGCCTCACTTATAGTAATCACTTGGTAAATGTTGATTGTTTTTACCCTAAATGAGTACATACATACACAAATAAATTAATATATAAATTTCTTCAAGATAATTTAAACATCCACTGAGTGCCAGACCTCTGTTAAGTTCTGGATTTACAAAGAAAGTCAAAAGACCATCCCTGCCCTCAGCTATTTACAATCTTTTGGGAAAGAAAATGTGCAAAAAAATATGTAAAAACAAGCCTTGTAAAAAGTAAAGAGAAAAAAAGAGAAAAGAGCTTAGAAATAAATGGTGCTGGGAAAAGTTTCCTTTAGAAAATAGTATTTTAGCAGGAATTTGAAGGAAGCCAGGAAAACCAGGCATCATAGATGAAGAAACAGTTCATTCTACACATGGTTGATCACCAGAAGACACTGATTCAAATAAGAGTATTGTGTTCATGGAACAGCAAGGGGGCCTGTGTCACTGAATTGAAGGATACATGTATGGTGATGGAATAAAGCACAAGTAAATGGAAAAGGTAAAAGAAGGTTAAAGAATGAAGGGTTTTCAATGTCAAAGAGGATTTCATATTTGATCCTGTAAGGGTTAAAGGGGGTTAATTATAAAAATGTTGGACTAGATTATTCAAAATTAGGGTCACCAGGAATTTAATTAATTCCAAAGATATTTATTTACAATTTGTTTACAAAAATATATAAAAAGTGAAGTTAGAAAATCAGAGAGAGGATAGAGTAAGATATCTATCCTAAGCACTAAGTATTTTGCTCTGACCCCTGGCTCAGAAACAGGCAGGGGAGTTTAGTTCTTAACCAGAGAAGCCTCAGGCCTTGTAGCCAAGGACCTGGGGATGTAGGGAACCTCTCTTAAGAGGACAGGTCTCTCCTGAGGCTAGTCTTAGAAAAATCCAGGAAAGGAGTCAGCCTTTTTCACTCAGCATGTGTCAGTCCAAAGGGGAGAGATTCAAGGACAGTCTCACCATGTACAGGATCTCAGGTACAGTCAGCAGATACTTCACCAGCCTCCAACTCAAACTCAGAACTCCAAAGAAGTCAAAGTCCTTTCTCAAGATCTCAGATGATTTTCCTACCAATCTCCACCACAGGATGTTGTAATTCTCTTTGAAAGACATATTCTTTTGTGTCACACTCTGTGCCTTCCTCCAGTTTTCACATGGACAGATCATAGACTAAAGCTTTATTTAGTACTGCCCAGGGAGCAGTCAGTCTATTCTGATTTGTCACCTACTATTGTACATGTGGTCATAGACCTCCCCAACTCAAGTGTGAATGGGGTGTTTACACTTTTGGTGATTAAATCTAAAAATGAGCAAGGGTTACAATTTAATCTTCCCAATCAGGGGAGAGTTAATTTTTACAATCAGGGGAGAGTTAAATTTAATCTTTGCAATCCCCAAAGTGATAGGAAATAACTGTAGTTTACTGAGTATGAGTGACATGGTTGGACCCATGCTTTAGGAATTTCACTTTGCCAGCTGAATATAGGAATCACTGGAGTCAAGACATACTTCTGGTAAGCATATCAGTCCACAGACTATTATATTTATTTAAGCATGAGAGTCTATGATAAGGTAGTGGCAATATCAGAGGAGATGAGGGGGGATATTTAAGGGGTGTGACAACTATAAAAAAGGGAAGAGATATTTTGGGATGTGTAGGGATGAATTATGCTGGGCCCATGTCAGAAGATTATCTATGGTTTGGGAAGTCCAATAAACCCCAGCTAGACAAAGTCTAGACTGAGACTATACACACAGATCATTCAGTGAAATGTAAGAAAATAGGTTTAATAAAAAAAGAATAAGGTAGAAGGACATGGGATAACCTAAGCTAATTTCCTAACTAATACCCCAACAACTAATATCTACACAGAAATTTCTTCAGAGTGATTTTTTCCAAACTAATCCTCTCCTCACTGCAGAAATTCCCAGTCCCAGTTCTTGACTAAGCTAAACTAACTCACTTCCCACCCCACCTTAGCTGGTTTTAAGAAAAGGGTCTGTGTAAACCTGATAGGGCAAATGGAAGGTCCTAGATCCAAAAGGACCCAGGCCTGTTCTCACAATCAGATGCCAGATGGTCCAGGAATTGCAGTAGATAAAACAGATCAGCAAAGTACCAGAGCAGCAGAGTAGCAGAAGAACAGGGCAACCAAACAGCAAGACAGGATAGAAAATTCAGGGTAGTATAGGGTAGTATCAGTCACTAAGGAAAAGCAGCCTATCTCTCCAGTTCAAAACCAGAGAAAGACCCCTAATCCTCAGTTAACTGTCACTCCCTTACATTCCAATTCTAGAACTCTTTCCCTGTTAGTCTCATGACTGCAAACCTTCTCTAACCCTCTCTTCCTTATAACAAAAGAGTGAAATTGACTAGTCTTGGCAATAGTTTGGATATTGATAGGGTAAGGGGAAGAAATAATTACTAGTTAAACATGACATGGGTTGAAAATGTGAAGGAGTAGGAGGACTGTGGTATCATTGACAATAATAAGGAAATTAGAAAGAGAAGTTTAAGGGGAAAAGTGGTGAATTTAGTTTTGGATATGTCAATCTGAATTAAAAACATTTACTGAACATTCATTTTGAGATATCTGAAAGGCAATTGGACATACAAGATTGGAGATCAGCAGAGAGTTCAGGTTCAATAAGATAATTTGAGAATCTATCTCAGAAAGAAGATATTTAAATTAAGGCATTCTTAAATTATTAAATAACAAAAAATAAATATAAAAATCACAAGTAACAAATGAAGTAAAAAAGGAACAAAAGAAGGAGGAAGGAAGTAAGGAAGCAAGGAGGAAACAATAATTTAGTAATTCCTAATTTTTACTTATTATTGATAACTAGGGGTGAAAACATTCTATTGTTTTCATGCATCTGAGTACTTCAAGTTATTTCAGTTTTTAAAATTTTAATACTCTGAGTTCAAGCCTTGCCATAGTCACAATTCTGCTTTACAAAATTCCAATGAGAGGATTTAAATTGAAAGGAATCTTCAGAGGCCATTTAGTTAAACTTTCTAATTTACTGATATGAAAATTGAAGGTGAGAGAAAATTACTTTCCCAGTATCAAACTAATTTTTGAGTCAGAATTTGAACCAATTTTTTTCTGACGCCAATCAAGGCAATTTCATAACTATAACCTACTCTGTTTTGCAGTGCAGCACACTGTAGAAAATTCCTAAAAATCCTCATTGTTACATTTTCTGAGAACTCTCTAAATCTACAGTCCTTAAAGATCTAGTCTCCTTATCTCTTAACTCCATCTAGTATTATTATGTTGATTATTTATAGAAGAAGAAGCATAGAGCATTGATAGTATAAGTAAATTCAATCTTCAAAAAAATCCTTAAATATTCATAGAAAAATCATAATCATTTTGTAATGATCCTAGATAGATAAACCTAGATAAACACTGACAAATGTAAGAGCACAATACATGCCACTGAGTCTTCTGGGTTCCAGTTGGAAAGGAGGAATTACCAAGTAAACTCAGTTGAGTTTAGGAAAAAATACGTATCCTTTCTTTGCATAAGGAGACAGAATGAGAAAAGAACAAATTATTCCTTATATCCTCTAAGCTGGGTCTCTATAGTCAACATAGTGGTCCTTGGAATCCATCTCAATGACACCAAGGTCATCATGTCCTCTTTGAACTTCTGGATTTAAGGGCAAGATTATGCATAGAACCACACAGCATTATTTTCCCCCTGGGTAAAGAATACCTTATAAATTATTATTGAATATTTCACAGCAACCCTTGCTAATACTTCTTTACTACAGATGAAGTATGACTATTGTTACCTTTCTGTGTTGTTTCTCTACTCTCAGGTCTGTACTACATCCACCTAGGGGGAAAAAAAAAACAGTTCACAAGAGCTGAGCTGATCGTTCAATTTAGAGTAGAGACATTTACATCTTGATAATTTACAACTATTAAAAACAAAGGTGTGATCAATTATTTTGTTGGTGTCTACACATAAGAAATTAAAGAAGAAAATGTCAATAATTCAGATTAAAATGTGTCTTGTATTCAGAGAATTAATTATTAAATAATTACAAGCAGACCTCTGCCTAAAACCACCTACTCTGTACTATATAAAATAGAGATTTGAACTGATTTGCTTTCTTTCCATGGACATAGCAGTACTATGAATAAATATGTCATATATCTTTAAATTTCATAAGGTAAAAGAATATTGTCATTATTGTGGATTGGTATGGAGAACCAGGTTCTCTCTGGCTCTCCCACAATGACATGGATATACTTTGTAATTAATAATTATTTGTGATGTATATCTGATTCATTATAGGGGACAAAGGTAGGTAGTGTTTGGTTTGGAGAACAGAAGATTTATAGCTTTATGGGGGACAGAGAGGAAGGGAGAAGAGGGTGAATAGGTGCTAATAAAGAAACTATATTTCTTTGGAAAGTTGTAGTAACATAAAATAATTTACTTTATGTAATTCCTTTTAATAATACCTGAGAATATTGTGTAGAAATATATGTAAGTATATTTGTTTTCAATATAAGGAAAGCATTACTAATAGAGATTTTTTGAAAATGTAATGGGGGTGGAGTCAAGATGGCAGAGTAATTCAGAGCAGCTCTATGCCACAATGAGAGTCTCTCCAACTAAGTTTGAAGTATCACCACAAAATGAATACAGGAGTGAAAGAACCAAGAAGGAGACAGAGTAAACCAACTTTCAAGAAAAGAAAAACTCAAGAGGCAGGCAAAGAATATCTGGGGTACTGGGGTGTGAGGAGAGCAGAGCCGGGAAGCCAGGAAGAAGATATAGCAAGCCAAGAGCAAGTCACACAATCCCCACCCAACATCTGCTGTTCAAGATTTGGGAACCTATGTCCAAGCCAACATCCATACCCTGATATCCCATTTGTGTAAATAGTGGTACAAACCAAACCATACCCCTTGAAATTTCAAACCTTTGGAGATGTCTGGAGTCCTAGCACTGGGAATTCTAATCTGGGATTGGGATAAGGACTTAGTTAACACTTTAGGGTGACTAATACTATTAAGTACTAATTACTAATTACTGATAATTTTGCCTAAAGCTCAAGTCAGAGTTTTAAGACAGGATAATAAAGGGTGTGCCTGATTGGATCAAGTGCACAGTGAGACCAAAAACTTGAGCCTAAGTCTAGGTCTAGAATTTGATCAGTCCTTGACCTGATTATGATTAGAGTAAGATCAAAAACTTACATCTAATCCTGAGCAAGGTTTTGAAGCTATCAGCATCTCAAGGGTCAATTTAAACAGCAGGGGGGAGGAGGCTCTTAGAGCACTCAGTCCTCAGACAATCACATCATTCTCCCCATCCCCATGCCTACTTATAAGATCAGAAAAATGAGCAAACAACAAAAAATCACCTAATACCAAATAATTTTTTGGTGAAAGATAGCAAGGTACAGACACAAAAGAGGAAGCAAAGGAACACACCCAAGTTCCCAAAGAAAAATATGGATTGGACACAAATTCTGGAATAACTCAAAAAAAAAACTTCAAAAACTAATTAAGAGAAGCAGAGGAAAAGTCAGAAAGAGAAATGAAAATGATGAAAGAAGAAAAAGGCCAATTCAAAAAGGGGGGAAAAACTGACAGAAGGACACAGGTCTTAAAAATTAGAATTGGCCATCTAGAAACTAATGATTTCTTGAGAAATCAAGAAACAATAAAGCAGAATCAAAAGTATGAAAAAACAGAGGAAAACATGAAGTATCTTATTGAGAAAACAACTGACCTAAAAATGGATCAAAGAGAGACAATTTGAGAATTATTGGACTACCTGAAATTCATGATCAAGAAAAAACCTTAGATATCACATTATTAAAAAGTATCATAGATAACTGCCCACAGTATCTTGAAGAAGAAAATAAATTTGAAATTTAAAGAATTAAATGTCACCTATAAAAAGGAATACTCAAATGACAACTTCCAGGAATATAATAGCTAAATTCAAGAGGCATTGAGCTAAGGAGGAAATTCTTCAAACAGCCAGAAATAAACAATACAAATACCATGGAGCTATAATACATATCACACCGGACCTAGGGGCTTCCACATTAAAGGATCTAAAGGCATGGAATATGTTATTCAGGAAGGCAAACGATCTGGGTTTACAACCTAGAGTCACCTATCCAGCAAATCTGAGCATATTCTTTCAGGGGGGGAAATGGTCATTCAATGAGATAAAAGATAACCTAGCTTTCTTGAACAATAAGCCAAACCTAAACAAAAAATCTGAAGTACAAGCACAAGAAACAAAAGAAATCCAAAAAGTTAAATAAAAGAGAAAATTTAAGGGACTCATTAAGGTCAAAGTGTCTACATGTCTACATGGAAAGAGGTTTTACATAATTTTCAAAATTTACTCTAAATAGTAGAGAAGATAGAAGAAATTTGCTCAAAAAGAGGGTTGAGAAGTAAGATGATTATGATGATATGATATACATGATACTATATAATTATATGATGCATATGTTAATGTGATGATATGGGACATTATATATGTATGATATTGTATGTATGAATATAAATGATATGTAAAAATCAATCAAAGGCTGAAAGAGAGAATTGTACTGAAAGAAATGGGAAGGGAGGAATAGAAAGGAGTAAATTATGTAACACAGAGAGAAGTAAAATATCATTATAGAGGGGAGGATAAGATAGATGACAGGCAATGCTTAAACTTACTCTCATCTTAACTGGTTCATAGAGGGTAAAACAAGTATACTCAGTGGGGTATAGAATTCTATCTTACCCTACTCAGTGGGTATAGAATTCTAACTAACCCTAAAGGGAATTAGAAGGGAAGTAATACAAGGGAAGAGGTAGGTAATTGGAGTGAAGGGGAAGTTTGGAGGTGAAAAAGAAGGAAAATACTGTTGAGGAGGAGCCAAGAGAAAGGGACTAGAGCAGGACCTACAGGAGATAATATGATGGAGAACAATACCCAGTTAACAATATTAATGCTGAATGTGAATGGGATGAACTTACCCATAAAACAGAAGAAGAAACCAGAGTGGATTAAAAACCAAAATCCTAATATATGTTGTTTACAAGAAACACATCAGAGGCAGGGTGACACATGCCAATTTGAAGTAAAAGGACAGAGCAGAATTTATTATTCATCCTCTGAGGTAAAAAAAAAAAAATCAGGAGTATCAATCACGATACCAGACAAAGCTAAAATAGAAACTAATCTCATTAAAAGAAATAAGGAAGGAAATTACATTTTGCTAAAGGGTATTGTAAAGAATGAAGTAATATCCTTACTAAACACATGCACCAAATTGTATAGCATCTAGATTCTTAAAGGAAAAATTTAAAGGAAATCAAGGAAGAAATAGATAGTAAGAACATACTAGTAGGTGATCTTAAACTTCCCCTTTTAAAACTAGATAAATTGAAAGAAAAAATAAAAAAGTAAGGGAGCTGAAAGAAATGCTAGAAATATTAGACTTAATAGATATCTGGAGAAAACTTAACAGGGATAAAAATGAATATACCTTCTTCTCAGCAGTACATGATACATATACAAAGATTGATCATGTATTAGGAGATAGAAATATTGCAAACAAATGCTGAAAAGCAGAAATAATAAATGCATCTTTTTCAATCATATTGCAATGAAATTATAACTAACAATGGTCCATGGAAAGGCAAATTTAAAATTAATAAGAAACTAAATCTAATTCTTCAAAACTGGTGAGTCAAAAAAGGAATCATAGAAATAATTATGGACTTCATTAAAGAGAATGACAATGAAGAGACAACATAGCAAAATCTATGGGATAAAGCCAAAGTATTACTCAGAGGAACATTTATATCTCTGAGTGCCTATATCAAAATAAAGAGGCAGGAGATTAATTGATTGGGTTTTCAACTTTAAAAATTAGGAAAAAAAAGAACAAATTAAAAATCCCCAGTTACAAACTAAATTGAAAATCCTAAAAATAGAAGGATAAATTAAGAAAATTGATAGTAAAACAGCTATTGAAGAACTAATTGAAACTAGGAGTTGGCACTTTGGAAAAAAACCCAAAATAGATAAAGTACTAGTTAATCTAATTAAAGAAAAGAAAGGTGAGTATCAAATTAAAAGTATCATAGATGAAAAGGTTGATCTTACCTATAATGAAGAGGAAAGTAAGGTAATTAATAAGGACTATTTTGCCCAATTATATGGCAATAAATATGACAATCTAGGTGAAATAGGTGAATATTTATGAAAACATAAATTGCCTAGATTAATGAAAGAGGAAATAGAATATTTAAATAATCCCATCCCAAAAAAAGGAATTGAACAAGTCATCAAGGAACTTCCTAAAAAAAAATCCCCAGGGCCAGATGATTCACAATTGAATTCTATCAAATATTTAAAGAGCAACTATTCCAAATATTATAGAAATTATTTGACAAAATAAGCAAAGAAGGTATGTGACCAAATTCTTATTATAAAATATATATGGTATTAATTCCAAAGTCATGCTGACCAAAAACAGAGAAAGAAAATTACAAACCAATCTCCTTAAAGAATATAGATGCAAAAATCTTAAATAAAATATTAGCAAAAAAGCCTATACAAAGTAATCACAAGGATTATTCACTACAACTAGGTGGGATTTATACTAGTGTGAATATTAAAAATTCTCAAACCCTAGTTCAAAACACTTGGTTAAGTCCATTCCCCATTTTAAACAATGAAGGGACTTAGTCAGGAATGTGAGAACTCTACTCCACCCATACTTAAACATACTTTAGGGGAAGATAAAGTTGTAAACTTTACTGAACAATGAAAAGTATTTAACCCATACTTAAAGTAAAGCTAAAAAACCTTAAACTGTCTATTTTTAGATCTAATACAAAAAGGTGCTAAGTACCTATGAAGGTCAAATTAATCACTAAAAGATCAGGCAACTTGCAAACTTGCAAGGGGCAGAGGTGTGAACTTACTCAGAAGTCTTAGTCTACCCAGAGAAGTTGAGAACTAAAGAAGGTGTGAATTAAGAATGGTCAGTCCAGTGAAAATGTCTACTGTGATTGGTAGATATGAGAATTTAGGGGAGGTGACATAGGAGAAAATTTTCTTTAAAAGGAAGAGGTTTAGGCCTCTGAAGGATTTCAGTTTGCCAAAGCTGAATTGGAGCTCAGACTAGTTGGAGTAGCTGGGTCTCTCTGAACACTACAATCTTGCTTGGGAAAGGATCTTGTGGTGAGTGATTAAAGACTGACTGATCTCTCTCTTAAGGCTTAAAGCCTACGGCTTGGGTCTAGGCTGGTCTAGGCTGGCCGGGGCTGGCCTAGCCCTTTTCTCATTATTTCCTCTTACTCTCTCTCTCCCTTTCATTAATTCCTTTAATTTGTATTAATTAAAATCTCCATAAAAACCCAGATGACTTGGGTATATTTCATATTTGGGAATTTTTCCCTGGCGACCACTTTATATTTGATTTAACTCAAGACAATGTCTTGAAACCATATTTCCACGGTCACAGTTTAAGGCAATCACTCTTTTATCTGTAACAGTTTATGCCAAACACTACTTTAATTGTCACACTAGGAATTTAAGGATGATTTAATATTAGAAAAACCATCGACATAATTGATCATATCAATAATGAAACCAAAAGAAATCACATGATTATTGCAATACATGCGAAAAAAAAACCTTTCGATAAAAAACAATACCCATTCCTATTGAAAATACTAGAAAGCATAGAAAAAGAAGGGATTTTCCTCAAAATTATCAATAGTATATAAATAAAAATATCAGCAAGTATCATCTGCAATGGGGACAAGTAAGAAGCCTTCCCAATAAGATCAGGAGTGAATCAATGATGCCTATTATTACCTCTTTTATTTAATGTTGTACTAGAAAAGTTAGTAGTAGCAATTAGAGAAGAAAAAGAAATTAAAGGGATTAAAGAAGGCAATGAGGAAACCAAACTATCACTCTTTGCAGATGATATGATGATATACTTAAAGGATCCTAGAAATTGTTAGATGTAAGATAAATATAAAAAACATTAGAATTTCTGCATATTTCCAACAAAACTCAGCAGCAGGAGTTAGAAAGTATAACTCCATTTGAAATCACTCTAGACAATATAAAATATTTAGGAATCTATCTTCCAAGACAAACACAGGAATTATATGAATACAACAACAAAACACTTTTCACACAATTAAAATGAGATCTAAATAATTGAAAAAAATTTTTAACTGTTTATGAATAGGATGAGCGATCATAATAAAAATAAAAATCCTACCCAAATTCATCTACTTATTTAGTGCCATGCCTATCAAACTATCAATAAAACTTTTTTATAGAATTAGAAAAAAATATAACAAAGTCCATCTGTGTGAGAGAAAAATAACCCTATCTCCTTATATGAAGATTTGATTTTAAGTTTATCAGTAGTCTTGAGATAATCATAATTGTAATTCTAAGATAGTTAACATAAGTCCTGACTTTACCAGGTTCTGCAAATACTCTGCTATAAATATTAAGCTTTTGGATTAAGGAAATAATTGCTTTTGCGTATGTCTTAGTATCAGTCCCACCCTACAAGGCACCCTAACTTGTGATCCATTATACATCAGAATGACTTACCGTTAATTCAGAACCTCATACCACTCAACACTGCACCTCTTATCTTATGCATCATTAGTGCAGTCATATCAGTTTCCCCTTTTCCATAAAGTCATTCTTAAGTCATTGTCAAATGACTTCATGTAGCGATGAGAAGTATTTCCTGATTATTTAAAATAATCCATATATATTTTTGTCACTGACCTGGACTATTTTTGTAATGGTATTGTGGAAAGGAAACAAGACTGACAGTTTGTGGGGGAAGGGGCCAACTGGGAGTGGCAGTTGGGTCTTGTCACTAGCACTTCCTTCCTGCTGGGTGTGGCAGTTGGGTCTTGTGACTAGCACTTGCTTCATGCCATGTGGGACTTGCTGCCTGGTGTTGGAGGAAGAAGGAGCTTGTCAGCCCAGTCTGGTGTGGTGTGCCGCCTCTTCTTGGTTCAGCCCGAAGATTCAGGCCCATTCATCTCTGAAGGTCAGACCTTGTTGCTTTCTGTGTACTGATAAGATTCTGAATTAGAACAACGAGAGTAGACAGGAGTGGGACAAACTCTCCGCCAGCCTCTGGGGCCTGGCCTCAGGTCTGAAGCTGAAAAAAAAAAAACTCCAATCCCAACTAGTTATTAAACTTTATATTATTTGAATACGCAGTCAGATAAGTGGACTATCATTACTGGTCATAGAGGGAGCTGAACTTCAGTTTCAGTCATTCAAAGACAAACAGACCTCTTTGGACCCCTGCTGTTTCCTCTCAGCAGGGAGCATCTTCCTCCCTTGTATCACCAAGCAATATACCCTCTATCCCCTTAACTCCTCCATACCCTGCTACAAACCTCCCATTATCCCCCATTTTTCCTATCCAATTTCCTTTCACAATAAATATTAGAGTATAGAAGTTTCCTAATTCTGTGGGGTACAAAAGAAGATCTCTCACAGTGCTCAGGGTCCTCTGGTCCTCATGAGGGCTCTAGATTTGTGGTGGGAGTGACCTCCCATAATAAACCTATCTTTCTATATGGATTAGATATTTTGCTTATAATTTGTGGACCTGTGGTTAGAAAAAATTACAAACCATCTGAAAGAACAAAATGTCAAGAATATGAAGGGAAATAATGAAAAGCAATGTGAAGGATGGGGGCCTAGCAGTACCATATCTTAAACTGTTCTATAAAGCAGTGGTCATCAAAACAACATGGTACTGGCTAAGAAACAGAAAGGTGGATCAATGGAAAAGACTAGGGATAAATGAACTCAGCAAGCAAGTGTTTAATAAACCCAAAAATCCCAGTTTTTAGGATAAGAACTCACTATTTGACAAAAACTGTTGGGAAAATTGGAAAAAGTATGGGGGAAAAAATCAGGTCTACATTAACATCTCACACACTATGCCAACATCAATTCCAAATGGAAAAGTGATTTAAATATAAAATGAGAAAACATAAATAATTTAGAGACACATGGAATAGTAAACCTGTGAGATCAGTAGGAAAGTATGGAATTTAAGACCAAGCCAAAGATAGAGAAAATTCCAAAATATAAAAAGAATGATTTTTATTATATCAAATTAAAAATTTTTGTACAAATGAAACAAATGTAACAAAAAATAAAAGGGAAACAACAAACTGGGGAAAATATAATAAAACTCTGACAATTTTTTTTAATTTTCCAAATATACATATAATATATATTAGGAACTAAGTCAAATTTATAAATAATCAAGCCATTCCCCAATCAACAAATCGTCAAGGGACATGAATAGGCAGATTTTACATGATGAAATAAAAATTATAAAAAAAATCAATAAGCACATGATAAAATGTTCTAAATCTCTTATAATTACAGAAATGTAAATAGAAACAACTCTAAGGTACAACTTCATACCTAGGAGATTGACCAATATGGTAGCAAAGAAATATAATAAATGTTGGAGGGCATGGGGCAAAATTGGGACACTAGTATACTGCTGGTAGAATTGTGAAATGATCCAACCATTATGGAGGGCAATTTGGAGTATCTCCAAAGAGCTTTAAAAGAATGCCTGCCCTTTGATCCAGCCATGCCACTGCTGGTTTTATACCCCAAAGAGATAATAAGGAAAAAGAATTTTACAAAAATATTTATAGCTACACTCTTCATGATGGTATGAAATTGGAAAATGAGGGGATGTCCATCAGTTGTGGAATGGCTGAAAAAATTGTGGTATCTGATGGTGATAGAATACTATTGTGCTGAAAGGAATGATGATGAACTGGAGGATTTCTTTGTGATCTGGTAAGACCTCCAGGAATTGATGCAGAGTTAAAGAAGCAGAACCAGGAGAACATTGTACACAGAGACTGATTACATTGTGGCACAATAAAATATAATAGACTTTTCCACTAGTAGAAATGCAATGATCTAGGACAATCCAGAGAAACTTATGAGAAAGAACACCATCCACATTGTAGTAGTAAAAATGAATAAATACTCCTGGCAAATTTTCCACCTGCACAACATCCAGAGAAAGAACTGTGGAAACAGAAACAGAAGAAAAACTTATGATAGATCATGTAGTTCAGTGGGGATATGATTAGGGTTTTGATGATAAAATATCACTCTATTGCAAATGCAAATACCATGGAAATAGGTTTTGAAGAATGATCCGTGTATATCCTAGTAGAATTGTCTGTCAGAGCTAGGAAGGGGGAAGGAAGCAGGGTGGAAAAAATCATGAATCATGTAACCATGGAAAAGTATTCTAAAAAAATATAATGAACTACTTAAGACAATGAGCACCCTTATAGTGATAGGCTTATAACAAAAATTCTAAAGCTCACCTTTTTTGGATGATTGCTGGGCTTTATGAACTTTGATATCTTTTCCAATTCTAGGAAACTTCTGAGTAATTTTGAAAGGTTATTGTTTAGGGGTACTCAAAAAAGCAGAAGAGCTTGAAATCTAACCAGAATCTAACCTTCTTAGGAACTGAGTTATCATGTATGTATTATGCAAAATAATAACATTCAAACTACATTTTAGTTAAGAAGCATTATATAAAACCAAATTATTTTATTACTTAAATAAAGCTAAAAATCTAATCATAATCCTGTCACTGAAGTTCCCCAAAGCTACCTCTAAGTAATCCAGTGAAACAAGTAAGCAGTAAGCAGAGACTTATTGATGACAATCACCTTTGATCAATCTTAACCCAATGACCTAAGTAATAATATGATAAATTAATGATGTTTTAAAAGTTACAACTTTAGAAATATCTCAAAGGGAAACATAGATAACAGGAATAGGAGCAATGGATAGAAGTAAAAGAAAGATATATTAGGAAAAAACTTACTATTATTTAGATTGATATAAAAATAGAATGGGCTACCTTCTTGGAAGTCCCATGTCCTAACTTTCCTTACTCCATTTGGGGTCACATTATGATTTGCTTGAATGGTTTGCTATTTCCTTCTCCAGCTCATTTTACAGAGGAGGGAACCAAGGAATATACGGTTAACTGATTTGCCTAGTGTAATAGTGGGATTTGGTAAGGAAATGAACAAGAAGGAAATATATAAAAATCAGGTTTATTTTTGGAATACAGAAGAAGGAAAAGGGGTAAGGAGAATTATTAGAATTAATCTTAAACCCTAATTTCTATAAACCCATCTTAACCTAACTTATCCAAACTAAAACAATGTTTCCCCAATACCCAAATCTCACAAGTGAAGTCCAAACAAATGGGCCAGGATCTTCAGATGAAAATTGTCCAAAGCAGGTCCAGTGGAGAAGTGGGTCTTCAGTCCTCTATTTCTAGCTGCCAGCAGGCAGTTCAAAAGATTCCTCTTTTTCAGCTGGTATCACCAAAAGCCAGAAACCTATTGTCAAACCTCCAATCCAAGGTCCTTCAGGAGAGAAGTGCCAAGACTATTGAGATCTTAGAATCTTTACCCAGATCTTGACTGTTAGGCTCCCATGTAACTCTCTGTCACATAATCCTGTCAATCACTCTAATGTTTGCATTGCATAGTTCTTTTGCAAATGTCCTCTTCCTATTACACTAGTCAAAAAATAGACGTATTTAGGAAAATGAATCATCTTGACTCCAGGTTTGGCCATCAAAAGCATCATCTATGGAAGGAAGAACACAATATTGGAAAGAACATTAGCTCTAGAGTCAGAGCATGTGAGTCTGCATGATGCCACTGTTATTTATTACCTTTTATATACTGGGCAAATAACTTCCATGTTCCTCAATTTCCTTACATATAAATTGAAGGTTTGCTACTTGCTGACACCTAAGATCATCTTTATCTTTAGTGCTATAATTCTATCATCATATACTAATTTCAGAAGTATCATCTGATGGTTAATAGACCTGTTAGGACACTTTAGATGTTAGGGTTCTAAAATACATCAAAGAAAATTTTACTTATGAGAGGTATGGAATCTAATTAGGTAGATATGGAGAATACATAAAAGAGGCAATGTGGCGAAGTAGTCAGAAGCCTAGTTTTAGAGTCTAAAATTTGAATTCAAATCTCTGCTCTGAAAATCTCTAAGAGTGATTATGGTCAAGTAATTTCATTTTAAATGAGCCTCCGTTTCCTTTTGTGCAAAATAAGGATAATAATACTTGTACTCTCTACTTCAGTGTTGTGGGAAAACACATATTTTTAAAAGGACAGATAGGATATTATTGAGACAAATAACAATTCAAAGTAGCCTAGACTAAAAGTTAAGCAAAAGACACAAATAATAGATAGTAAGAAAATTTAAGGAAAAAATTAGATGAATAAAGGGAAAGTGGCTCCAGGCCTTGCACTCTATCCACTGCACCACTTAGTTGCTCTGCAGAATGGCTAAAATGCCATAATTCATGAATGTAGTGAAGTATTATTCTGCTGTAAGAAATTATGAATATGAAAAATGAAGTGATATGTGGCTCATAGATTTAAACTTGGGAGAAATTATAAAAATTTTCAAGTTTGCAATTTTCCTCTTCTAAATGAAAAAACTGAGACACTAAGATAATAAGGTCCCATATTGACTAAGTATCTGAGGTTTTATTAAAACTTCAGTTTTCCTGACTCCAAGCCTAGTTTTCTGTCTACTAATGAATTGGTACAAACTGAAGGATTTCAAATCAGGAGAATGAATAAAACAGTTGCTATAGACACACATATGCATACAGATAGTAGGACTAAATGTGCAATCAAATATAATAACAAAACCTGGTCCCCCAAAAGAGAGATAAGTACATTTCCTTCCTTCTTTACAGAGATGGAGAATAATGTCTAAGGTTCATAGCAGATAATGTCTCAGACTTTTCAGATGTGCTGATTAATTTTGCTATATATGTGTATATACATATGTATATACATAATATGAATACCTATCTCTCTATATATATATATTCATGACTACTTTTGAGGAGCAGAGAGGAGGAATATATGTATGATATAAAAACATAGAGTAAAAATGGACCTATAATTTCATTTATATGAAAATGTTCAGATGAGAAAATTTCATCTAACAATACTATTCATCTTCTCATGCTGAATATTTTAGTTCTAGAGAATTCTCTAAAACCCTGAGATATTAAGTGATTTCTCCATGATCTCACAGATAGTATATATCAAAGGTGAGAGCTGAAACCAGGTCTTCCTGAATCTAAGACGAGCTTTCTGTTATTACATCATATTGTCATTCCAACTAGAGAATTAGAAGGGTTTATAATTTCATTGATATGGGCACCCCTTCCAATAATACAATTTATTATCCATCTTTCTTTGTCAATTCTGTATGAATTTTATCTATGCCATTTCTACCTTTAAATTTACCAGAAAGCATTTATTTAAAATGCCAGAAGCCTTTCTCTTTTCTCTTGCCATTTCAGGAATGGAGCATGCAGTCTGTCTAATGGTTATGCCATACTTATGCTACATGTTAAACTACATTCTTTTCTGATTAGATATTTCTTTGTTAATATCTTTTATCACAGTTCTCTATTGTAATTTTTTCTTTGCATTACAATGCAAAAAGCTCTTTCCTACAATGAATATTTTCATTAGTCCAACTATTCATCAAACATTATTTTTACCCCTCCTGAGGTTTAAATCCAAAAAATCATTTCCACCAGAAACACATAGCCTCTAACAGGGAAGGTCAAAACCAAGAAAGAAAATACTAAGGAATCATTGTTTAGGCAATGGAAACCACAATGAAATAAGGCTTTCACTCAGGAGAATCTATGCCCACCAACCAAAAAGGGGAAATAGCTTTGATTTAAATGACCTCTGGCATTTTCTCTGTTTTATTATCTAGCCTGAATAACTTTGTATATCTGTCTATCCTAGATCAAAGCAACAGATTTCCAAACACATAATATTCAAGAAAGTCTTTATCAGCCAAAAAGCTCTGTCTCTCCTGGATGTTTCTACTACCTATGATTTTAATCCATCTCTATAAACTTTATATTGGAATATAAATTAGGCTTTCAAATGCTACTATTTGCTTTCTAGCATCATTGCCAGAGGCCTTCTTTAATTCTAATGTGTCTAGAGACAGAGAGGCTGAATTCACAAATGCCATCTGGTCTGGTATAATATTGAGCTCTCCTTTAATGAAAACACTTTCCATTTATTATGTGTGTTTTTTTTAATTGTTATAATCAAACATATTAAGGTGCATGGTAAAGAGGAATCATTTTATAAACAATATTTTTTCTGTAGCACAAAGAGTAATATATATATTCCAAGTCTAAAAGTTTACATTATTTTTCCTCATAAGAGAATTGAAGCTAGTGAAAGTTAAACTGAGGCAATTTAATTTAATGATAAACAATTATAGTTGATGAGAAGATGCCTTAATGGGGGGAACTCTGATGATCTATTTTGGGGCAAAATGAAAAATGTTAATGTAATATAAGAAAAAATTCTCTTCTCTCACTTTTTTACCATTTAGTTGATTTGACTTGACTGGTCCTAAGCAAGCCATCTGTAAAATAGAGCATTACGCAAACAGAAATCATTTCTTTAAAACCAAGTAGTGTGTTTCAAAACAGCACACCTAAAGAAAGAGCTGTAATTGGCACAGCTAAGTGGATTAGCATATTAAGACCCAGCCCTTGTAAAGATTAAAATTTAGAGGAGACAGGGAGACTGAGGCAGGTAGAGGCAGGTAGAAATTAGTTTCTCTCTGCAAGGAGTATTATATTTTTTTAGAGGTTTATTGAAGATTAAGGATTAAAGAAAATACAGGATAAGAAACATGTGTCCAGGCCATAGAGTGGCCTAGACACAACCTCACCTACATTATGAAAAAAGCCAGGCCTGCCCCAAAATGGAAGTCCAAGAGCGAGAAAAGAGCCCCTCAAAAGCCTTGGAATCAGCTTAAATACCTTCTCGATCTTGGCCCAGTGAGATTACAAGGCATTTTGGGGAAGTGGAGCAAGGAATTGTGGGGATTGTAGTCCTGTATTCGAGTCTATTGTTTACATTTCCCCGTGTGATCATTTTGGAAAAATTAATTTTTCCCCAAAAGGATCATAAAAACATAATCAACTTAAAAGATTACAATAATGTGAGGATAAGAGAGAATAAAAAGAATAAAACCAATAATTGCTGAACGCTTTGACAAAAAGCCGTTAGGGGGCAATCCCCTTTGGCATGAAAGTATACATACAAATAAATGTTCAATCAACCACACCCAAAGTTCAATTTGATCTTGTGCAGCTTGTGGTCTGGATGCTTCTTCATCGTGGCTTCTCCAACAGTTCAGTTCTGGATTCAGAGAGGTAGCATCTTCTTTACCTAAAATTCTTCTCAAAAGGAATTTAAACTTTGCAATTTACAATAATATTTTTTTACACCCTAGAGGTTCTGGGTTCAAATCTATCCTCAGATACTTTCTAACTGTGTAACCCTGGGCAAATCTCAACTCCTGTTTCTTAGCCCTTACCACCCTTCTGCCTTGGAACCAATACCCAGCATTAATTCTAAGATGGAATGTAGATTAAAACATTAAAAAAATAAATAATCATAGCACATCATTCATATTGTCTTATTTGCTTTCCTAATCATATAGCCAAAGTGATATTATAAGGAAAAGTATACTGTTCTTGCAGCAGGAAATGCTAATTGAGTGTCATTTGTTAACTAACCTCATTCACTGAAAATTGCTTTTATTTCCTGGGTATAATAGTTGCCCAATTGATTGCCGCAAGGTTGTTGCAAGGTCCAAATGGGAGAAAAAATATACAAGTGCTTGATTACAATTAAGTATTACACAAAAGTCAAGTTAAATATGTTCGGATTCCACTTACACCAGAACCATCATTCTCTCACCCCTTCAAATTCTAGTTTATCTAGAATTGAGAATATATGACTGAAAAATAGGGAGATGTAATTATAATGTACATACAAATTTCACTTACCTCAAAATTATATTAAAGTTTGGTCCTTTCTAAAATCACTTGGGCCTTATATCCCATAGGTAGTAAGTGGCAAGGGCAGAATTTGAATTCAGTGTTTTTTCTTGCAATATTATCTATAAAATATTGCTTTCAAAAGCATTCTCTCTTCTATCATTCTTGACTGAATGTCCCTTATTCAATCATAAGTTTACTGGAGAAAGAGGATATATATATATTTTTTTTTAATTTTGTATTTACAACCTAACAAGATAAATCAAAAACATTTATTAAATGACCACGGTATGCAAGAAAATGGGTTTTCATAAAACAGGTTTTTAACAAATACCTATCTTATTCAATTTAGTTATGATTCCCAATATTATTTTTCATGTCTATAAAGAAAACTCCTCATAGTATTATAGAATAAGGAATTCCTCTACATGTTTTGAAAATATATTGATCTCTAATTGGAAGTAAACCAGGGGCATGAGTTAAACACATCAAGAAACACAAACTTGACAAACTGCTTCTGACTTGCAAAGAAGTATTCATGTCAATAATATCTTTTTTAACATTCTTTAATTTTTTATCCCTATACTCTTCTACCATTATTTGCATCTAAGGAATAAAAACTAAGTAAGTGGTGAGTATCTTCTGGTCTCCCTCTTGAGTGAAATAAAACCTACTTCATGGTTTCTTCTAATAATGAACATCATCACTCCTATTACTGAGTGACACTAGCACAGCTTTCCAATTTTTTTTATGTAGCTAGGTGCTAATAGTCTTTCAGGATTCTGAATTACTAACTTTTTTGTAGTCCACTTGTTTCTTTGTTTCCCATCTCATGACTGAGAGAGAGAGAGAGAGAGAGAGAGAGAGAGATAACGCTCTTTAACCAGCATTCTCAGATGTAGCCTTTGTTCTTTAAGCACACCCAGGTACAGCTTCACATTATAACCACAATCTGAGAAGTAATACTTTGGGAGAAAAGGTTAACATGATATCAGAGGACTTGAGAGAGAGATACAATATCCTTTTTTGTTTTTCTGATCACTAACTCCCAGAGACTGCAAGTGAAATACTTTTCTATTTCCATCATTGATTCTACCCACTCAATCATACTGATCGTGTGTCTTAAACAACCCATGAAACATTTTGAATGTAGTTGCCCACTGACTCAAACTGTTTTACTCATGTTTATACAATTGTCATCAAAGCTTCAACAATACTGAGTCTCTGTGAATAAAATCAGGAAATTTTGAAATAACCTCTCCAAGCTGAATGAAAGCTATGGAAAACTTGCCCAAAAATATTCAAAGGAGAATTTTAAATTACCAGAATGAGCAAAAAGCAAATATAGATAATAAAAAAGAGATTGGCAAGTAATCCAGTGTCTCATTTACTAGGTATATTTCAATGGTAAAATGAACCACTCTTCTGATCATTGCGTCCTGGCCTCTAAAAATTATCATGCATGTGATGAAGTGAAACATAAAAGTGGGTCAAAATAAAATGCTAATATGGTTCTGTTTCTTTAGAAAAAGGATTTGACTTTTGAATTTCATAAGAAAAACTTGGAACAAAATGACTTCATATTTATTGGGAAAAGACAGGACAAACTAGGGCATAATAATGTAATAAAACATTATTGTGCACATATATACAAATATATATTTAAACACTACTTTTTCATCACACAAAAAACTGAAAGTTGATGCCCACAAATTGGATAATAGCTGTATACATTGTGAATGATGAATATAATGGATTGTTATTTTTCCAAAAGAAATGATGAATATGAAGAATTCAGAGAAACTTAAAAATATTTGTATTACTCTATAAGAACAAAGTAATCAAAATCAAGAAAAAGTACATGATTATCATAATCATTTAGGGAAAACACTTTCAATGAAAGATATCCAAAGCATTCTAGGTACCTTAGGAAGTGGAAGGGCCTTTGTGCCTTTTTAGTTTATCAGAGGTGGGACACCCATAACATTTTTGCCCCTTATTCCTGTCCTCTGGCCGATTTATGAGGCCCTGGTGCTGATCTGGTCTGAGGATCTTGTACTCAGGCATTCCTGGCAGCAAATTTGGAAGTTCTCTCTGCTATTACATTGGAAGAAAACTCAGTGTAGATCCAGTGTCTCTGGTGCCTATCAGACTTGTCTACCAGGTTGGCAGCCATCACTACACTTTGAAACCTACAAGAACAAAAATTACTGAGATTCAGAGGACCCCATAGGAATGTAGATATTAACTTATTCTTCCTAAAAGATTCCTTCCCCAGTTTTTTACCCAATGAACCAGACTGGAGAGTGAATCCATAAGAGGCTTCTGGGACCTACTGTACTTAATAGCCTTCCATTCACTGATAATTGAATCTGCCTCAGAAATTCTGAGGTCACTTGTCCAGTACTAGTTTTAGTGGCCAAGTCCTATAGCAGATCTCCTTCATTTCACTCTGTAATACTATAAGTGAATATATTACTTGAGATAATAAACATAATGTGAGAAACTCATAACGGGAACTCATTTCTGGTGAAGAATGTAATACATACAAAGTCAGAAACTGGGAGAATATGTGATTGCCCATTCAGTCCCCCTTTCATGACCTCTCTCATTAATATCCCTTACCTATGGAGTTGACATGATTACTATTCCCCCCTAACTTCAAAATGAATAATGCAAGAGCAAAATACCTGTACTCTGTTTCCCCAAAACATCACCAAATCATCAAACCCTCAAACCCAACCCCAAAAGAATATCATGGGTTAACTTCTACTTAGGTACATAATTGCAAGTAAAACCACAGATGCAGGCCAAGCCCAGAACTTTCCCAACTCATAGAAACTTATTCTCATAAAGCCAGCATACAATTCAATCATAAAGGCCCATATAAAACGTGTAGGTACACCAAGCTTCATTATGCCTCAGTAACTTGATTCTTTCTCTTGAGAAACTCCCTAGTAAACCCTGAAAAATAATATGTCTAATATTAAATCTGAATTGTGTTCCCAGAACCTCTCAACCTCAATGATATGATTGTTGAATTGTCTTTTAAGAACTTTTCATTGATCATTTCTTTTTATTAAAAGTAATAAGTAAATTCCCTTGATTGTTTGTAAGCTCAATGTCTCACAGGATAATGAGAAAATTAAGCTACCTTTGACAAATTCATTTATCTTGTGTAAAAACCTTTATTCTTTCAAGAATCTGTAATAATAATTCAAGAACATAGAATGTTAATTAAGTGATTTTTTAAAAGTTAATGTATCACATTTCCAATTAATATTATTTAGACATGTGTTAGGTAATGTATCTGTGTGCCAAGAAAATAGGTGTGAAAATAAACACCACAATTTTTATTTTTTCCAGACTACATCAATACAATTGTTCAATACTGATTTTTTGATATTTTGAAACCCATATTCCTTCTCTTCCTCCTACTCCATGCCCTCATCAAGAAGAAAGGTAATATGATATAGATTGTACACTTAGCTTACCATATAATACAAATTTCTATGTTTGTCATGTTGTGAAAGAAGACATATTCCTTACAGTAAAGAAAAAAATCATGGAAAAATTAAAGAACAATGTGTTTCATGATGCATTCAAACCCCAAATTTTCCTATTTTTTAAACATTATTTTATTTGGTCATTTCCAAACATTATTCATTGGAAACAAAAATCATTTTCTTTTCCTCCCTCCACCTCCCACCACCTCTCCCATAGCCACGTGATTTCACTAGGTATCTCATGTGTTCTTGATTCGAACCCATTTCCCTGTTGTTGGTATTTGCTCTAGAGTGTTCATTTAGAATCTCTCCTCAGTCATATAACCTCAACCCCTGTAGTCAAGCACTTGCTTTTCTTCAGTGTTTTTACTCTCACAGTTTACCCTCTGCTTGTGGATAGTGTTTTTTAGATCCCTGCAGATTGTTCAGGGACATTGCATTGGCACTAATGAAGAAGTCCATTACCTTCGATTGTACTACAATGTATCAGTCTCTGTGTACAATGATTTGCTGGTTCTACTCCTTTCACTCTGCATCACTTCCTGGAGGTTGTTCAGGTCTCGATGGAATTCCTCTACTTGTTATTCCACTTAGCACAATAGTATTCCATCACCAACATATACCACAATTTGTTCAGTCATTCCCCCAATTGATGGGCATCCCCTCGTTTTAAAATTTTTGGCCACCACAAAGAGTGCAGCTATGAATATTCTTGTACAAGTCTTTTTCCTTATTATCTCTTGGGGGTACAAACCCAGCAGTGCTATAGCTGGATCAAAGGGCAGACAGTCTTTTATCATCTTTTGGGCATAGTTCCAAATTACCCTCCAGAATGTTTGGATCAATTCACAACTCCACCAGCAATGCATGAATGTCCCAATTTTGCCACATCCCCTCCAACATTCATTACTTTCCATAGCAGTCATGTTAGCCAATCTGCTAGGTGTGAGGTGATACCTCAGAGTTGTTTTGATTTGGATCTCTCTGATTATAAGAGATGTAGAGCACTTTTTCATGTGCTTAATAATAGTTTTGATTTCATTGGCTGAGAACTGCCTGTTCATGTCCATTGGCCATTTATCAATTGGAGAATGGCTTGATTTTTTGTATAATTGATTTAGCTCTTTGTAAATTTGAGTAATTAAACCTTTGTCAGAGGTTTTTATGAAGATTGTTTCCCAATTTGTTGCTTCCCTTCTGATTTTAGTTATATTGGTTTTGTTTGTACAAAAGCTTTTTAATTTGATGTAGTCAAAATTATTTATTTTACATTTTGTGACTCTTTTTATGTCTTGCTTGGTTTTAAAGTCTTTCCCTTCCCAAAAGTCTGACATGTATATTATTCTGTGTTCTCCTAATTTTCTTATGGTTTCCTTCTTTATGTTCAAGACATTCACCCATTTTGAATTTATCTTGGTGTAGGGTGTGAGGTGTTGATCTAAACCTAATCTTTCCCACACTGTCCTCCAATTTTTCCAGCAGTTTTTATGAAATACTGGATTTTTGTCCCAAAAGCTGGGATCTTTGGGTTTGTCATATACTGTCTTGTTGAGGTCACTTATCCCAAGTCTATACCACTGATCCTCCTTTCTTTCTCTTAGCCAGTACCAGATTGTTTTGGTGACAGCTGCTTTATAATATAGTCTGAGACCTGGGACTACAAGACCCCCTTCATTTGTATTTTTTTTAATTATTTCCCTGGATATCCTTGATCTTTTGTTGTTCCAAATGAACTTTGTTATGGTTTTTTCTAAATCAGAAAAAAAAATTTTGGAAGTTCCATGGGTATGGCACTAAATAGAGAGATGAGTTTGGGTACGATGGTCATTTTTATTATATTGGCCCATCCTACCCATGAGCAGTTAATGTTCTTCCAATTGTTCAAGTCTACTTTTAGTTGTGTGGAAAGTGTTTTGTAGTTGTGTTCATATAGTTCCTGTGTTTGTCTCAGGAGATAGATTCCTAAGTATTTTATTTTGTCTAAGGTGATTTTGAATAGGATTTCTCTTTCTAGTTCTTGCTGCTGAACTGTGTTGGAATTATGTAGAAATGCTGATGACTTATGTGGGTTTATTTTGTATCCTGCAACTTAGCTAAAGTTGTTGATGATTTCGATCAGTTTTTTGGTTGAATCTCTAGGATTCTTCATGTAGACCATCATGTCATCTGCAAAGAGTGATAATATGGTCTCTTCCTTGCCTATTTTAATGCCGTCAATTTCTTTTTCTTCTCTAATTGCTATTGCTAGTGTTTCTAGTACAATGTCAAAGAATACAGGTGATAATGGGCATTCTTGTTTCACTCCTGATCTTAATGGGAATGGATTTAGTTTATCCCCATTGCATATGATATTAGTTGATGGTTTTAGAAATATACTGTTTATTATTTTTAGGAACGACCCTTCTATTCCTATGCTTTCCAGTGTTTTTAATAGGAATGGGTGTTGCATTTTATCAAAGGCTTTTTCTGCATCTTTTGAAATAATCATGTGATTTTTGTTGGTTTGCTTGTTGATGTGGTCAATTATGTGGATGGTTTTCCTAATATTGAACCAGCCCTGCAAACCTGGTAAAAATCTTACTTGATCATGTTGAATGATTCTTCTGATCACTTGTTGGAGTCTTTTTTCTAGTATCCTATTTAATATTCTTGCATCTATATTCATTAGGGAGATTGGTCTATAATTTTCTTTCTCTGTTTTTGGCCTGCCTGGCTTTGGAATTAGTACCATGTTTGTATCATGAAAGGAGTTTGGTAGAACTCCCTCTTTGCTTATCATGTCAAATAGTTTGTATAGTATTGGAGTTAGCTGTTCTTTGAATGTTTGATAGAATTCCTGGTGAATCCGTCAGGCCCTGGGGCTTTTTTCTTAGGAAGTTCTTTAATAGCCTGTTGGACTTCTTTTTCTGATATTGGATTATTTAAGAAATCTATTTCTTCTTCTGTTAGTCTAGGCAATTTATATTTTTGTAAATATTCATCCATATCACCTAGGTTTGTATATTTATTGCCATATATTTGTGTAAAGTAGTTTTTAATGATTGCCTTAATTTCCTTTTCCTTGGAGGTGAGATCCCCATTTTCATCCTTGATGCTTTTCATTTGCCTCTCTTCTTAACTTTTTTTAATGAGATTGACCAATACTTCGTCTATTTTGTCTGTTTTTTTCAAAGTACCATCTTCTAGTTTTGATTATTAGCTCAATAGTTCTGTCACATTTGATTTTCTTAATTTCTCCCTTAATTTTTAGGATCTCTAGTTTGGTTTTCTTCTGGGGTTTTTTAATTTGTTTGTTCTCAAGTTTTTTGATTTGCATTTCAATTCCTTGATCTCTGTCCTCCCTAATTTGTTATTATATACACTCAGGGATATGAATTTTCCTGTAATTAGTTCTTTGGCTGCATCCCATAAGATTTGAAAGGATGTCTCACCTTTGTCATTTTCCTCAAAGAAAGTATTAATTGTTTTCATGATTTCTTTAGAGTATGATATAATTTCCAATTAATTTTTTTATTTGGCTCTCCATGTACCCTTACAGATCAATATTTTTATTGCCTTGTGATCTGAAAAGGCTGCATTTATTATTTCTGCTTCTCTGCATTTGAGTGCCATGTTTCTGTGACCTAGTGTATGATCTATTTTTGTGAATGTGACATGTGGTGCTGAAAAAAAGGTGTATTCTTTTTTGTCCCTATTTATTTTTCTCCATATGTCTATTAACTCTATTTTTTCTAAGATTTCATTTACCTCTTTTATCTCTTTCTTGTTTGTATTTTGGTTTGATTTATCTAAATTTGATAGTGGTTGGTTCAAATCTCCCACTAATATGGTTTTACTGTCTATTTCTTCCATTAATTCTCCTAGTTTCTCTATTAAAAAGTTGGATGCTATACCATTTGGTGAATACATGTTGATTAGTGACATTTCCTCATTGTCTATACTCCCTTTTAACAGAATATATTTACCTTCCCTATCCCTTTTGAACAGGTCTATTTTTGCTTTGGCTTTGTCAGATATCATGAATGCAAGTCCTTCCTTCTTTCTATCAGTTGAGGCCCAAAAGGTCTTACTCCACCCTTAATTTTACCATTGTGAGTGTCAACTCGCCTCATATGTTTCTTGAAGACAACATATGGTAGGGTTTGGGGTTCTAATCCTATCTGCTATTTGTCTACATATTATGGGTGAGTTCATCCCATTCACATTCAAAGTTATGATTGTCACTTGTGGATTCCCTGGCATTTCGATATCTTCCCCTAGTTCTGACCTTTCTTCCTTAGCTATATCCTTTTGAACCAGTGATTTACTTTAGGTCAACCCCCCTAGTCCCCTCCCTTGATATGCTTCCCTTTCTAGCCCCTCCCTTTTCATACTCCCTTCCCCTCCCTCCTCTCCTTCCCTCCCTTTTTATACTCCCTCCCTCTACCTCTCCTTGATTTTCCTTTCTTTCTTGCCCTGTTGAATAAGATAGAATTCAGGATCCTACTGGATCTAGATGTTGTTCCCTCTCAGATTTTATTTCACTGAGAGTAAAGTTTAAGTAATTCCACTTCACACTCTCTTCCTCTCCTTCTCATATGAGAGTTCTTCCCCTCCCCTTCCCATGTGTACCTTTATATGGGAACGATTATTCTATTAAGTCCCCCACCCATTTCTTGAAGTAAATCTTAGTATTATCGACGGTTCCCCCCTCCCTTTTCCTTTCTTTGCCCCCACTTTCCCCAAATATTCTTAATGCACCAATCTTTCCCTACGCATGTTTTTTCTAACTACTCTTATGATGCATGCAATTTTTGAGAGTTACACAAAACATTTCCCCCACATATTAATATATATATAATTTGATGTAATTGTAGTCCTTATAGAAGAGAGTTTGATTTAAAGAAAAAGATAAGATTTATCTCCTTTTCCCTTTCTTTCATATTTACCTTTTCATGTTTCTCTTGCTTTCTGTGCTTGGATATCAAATTTTCCACTAAGTTCTGGTCTTTTCTTAGCAAATGCTTGGAAATCTTCTATTTTATTGAATGCCTGTACTTTCCCCTGGAAGTATATAGTCAGTTTTGCTGGGTAGTTGATTCTTGGTTGGAGACCCAGCTCTCTTGCCTTTCTAAATATTGTGTTCCATGCTTTGTGGTCTCTTAGTGTGTTAGCCGCTAAGTCATGTGTGATCCTTATGGGAGCCCCCCTATATCTGAAGCTCCTCTTCTTGTCTTCTTGTAGGATTTTCTCCTTTTCTTGAAAGCTCCTGAATTTGGCAATTACATTCCTGGGGGTTGTCTTTTGGGGATTTAGTATAGAGGGTGTTCTATGAACCCTTTCTATTTCTATTTTGCCCCCTTGCTCCAGAATGTGTGGGCAATTTTCTTCTATAATCTCCTGTAGAATAGCATCGAGGTTTTTGTTTATCTCTGGTTTTTCAGGGAGACCGATAATTCGGAGGTTGTCTCTTCTTCCTTTGTTTTCCAAGTCTGTGACCTTTTCAGTGAGATATTTTATGTTTTCTTCTAATTCATTATTTGTTTTTTGCTTTGCTTTGTTGATTCTTCCTGTTTTATGATCTCACTTTCTTAGAGTTGCTTAATTCTGGTCATTAGGCACTGGTTTTGCTTTTCAGCTTTGTCTGCCCTTCTATTGGATGGTTCCAGCTCTTTTTCCAATTGAGCAGTCTCATCTGTCAGACTGCTGATCTCTTTATCCCATTTTTTTCCCAAAAGTTTTCCACCTTTTGGGTAAGGTCCAGTTTGAGATCTTCCAGAACTTGTGGATAGTTTCCATTTTGGGAGGCATATTCTGATTTTGTTTGGATTTCCTCCTCATTCTCTTCTTTTCCTTGGGTACTTCCACCATAAAAGTTTTCAATAGTCACCTTTTTCCCTTTCTTCCTGGAGGCTTGATTTTGGGACATGTGAGCCATCCCTTTGTTGGTTTTATTCCCCTTTCCTTTTTGGTCTGGGTAATATGGGAGGGTTTTCTGTGAATTTAGGTTGCCTCAGACTAGTTCTTCCCAGCCTCCAAGGTTTCTTAGAGCACAGCCCCCTGTTCTCAGCGCAACCACACAGGTGATCAGCTCTGCCCAGATAATCAGTGTGTGGTCTGCCCCTGGTGTTTAGCTCCACCTAGATGCTCAGTGCAACTGACCCGAATACAGCTCCCTGGGCCCCCTGTGCTCAGCGCAGGATTCTTCCATGAAACCGCCCTGAGACATTTTTTCCTGGCAGTCCCCAGATCCCAAGGACCCTGGAGTGCCCCCCCCCAGACAGAGATGCTCCCCACTCACTTGCTGTCCCAGTGAGCACTCCGGTAGCTCACTCTGGTTTGGTGGGGGAGATGGGGGGGAGGGGCAGCTCAGTTCATGTTTCTGTGCAAGCTTTTCCTTTTTCTTATTATAGTGTGGAAATATTCAAACCCCACATACCTTCGCCTCTTTTGGGTACTGGGGAGTACTGGGGAGTCCTTCTGTTCCTCCAAAGGTGATTTTATGCTCCTTTGATGTAGTTAATTTTGTTCAGTGCTGGGGAGAGGAAGCATGTGGCGTCTTGATTGCAGCCATTATTACCCAGAAGTCTGTCTTAAAATTCTTATTATCATTGAGGAAACTAGAAGAAGTATACTTAGAGCATACAGTGACAAACTCTAAAGGATGATATTTCAAAAATATATTCAAAAAACTAGGGGTAAAAAGGGGATAATACTAAGAGAAATAGGATAGAGATAAAATGTGATAAATGTATATTTCATAAAGAAGTACTTAGGAGAAAGGATGAAGAAGACCAATACCATGGAAGGATGGAAGACGTTGATACCAGGTAAAACTTAAATATTATGTGCCTCAAAATTGACTCAGAGAGGGACAATCAATCAGATCCATTCTGTCTGAGAATTGTATTGTGCCCAATAGAGAAGCAGAAGGGTAATAAATGGGCTGCTAGGGAGGGGAGCAATACAAGGGAGAGATTGGGAGGTTCTTTAAAAAGTATAGTAGTAAGAGGGGAATAAGGAAGAAGGAATTTAGTGGGAAGGGGAATACCATTAGGGAGGTGAAAGAGGGGAAACTGATTGAAAGTGAAATTTTTTGTGGGAGGGCAAGATGGATTAGAGAAAAGGCAGAATCAAAGGAGGAAGTCAAAATGGAGGGGGATATACAGATAGTAATCATAACTGTGAATGTGAATGTGTTGAACTCATCCAGGAAAAGGAAAAAGATAGAAGAATGGATTAAAAATCAGAATCCTACCACATTTTGTCTATAAGAAGCACACTAGGGGCAGGTAGACATATACACAGTAAAGGTAAGAGGGTAGAGCAGAATTTATGGGCTACAACTGAAACAAAGAAGGCTGAAGTAGCAATTATGAACTCAGACAAAGCTAAAGCAAAAATATATCTCATTAAAAAAGATAATGAAGACTTCTGGGGTTACATGGCTGCAGTGTAGAAGCAGGACTCTTCCTTTCCTCACCATCTACCAATATAGACTACTTCAAAAGGCCAAAAAAAACAAATTTACATGAATGAAGGGACTCCACAGTAGGGCACAGCTTTAAGATACTTGGGATTTGGGCATTTCCATGTTATAAGGGGGTGAAATTGCTCTCATCAAAACATGAGCTGATCAACCCTCCCCCACCCCACCTACAGAGCCAGAGTCAGTGCCAGGTCACTAGACTCAGGGGCAACTCTAGTTCCTTGGTAGCAGACCAAGACCACCAAAGTTTTATGCCTGAGAGAAGCTAGATGTGAGACCCCAGCAGGCTGAAGAGTGTGGACCTTGGGAATGGATATAGCTCAAAAAGGAGTAGCACACAGTATTAACTGCAGAGATTCCAGAGGTGGCCTCAGGCAAAAACCATGCTACTTAGCCCCATACACAGAGAACCTTCCCTCTTCACTCAGAGTCCTGACTGGAAAGGGAAGGAAAACCAGCATAGTGATAGCAAGAAATGCCCAGAAAATATAAATTCCAATCACCAAGAAGAACAAGAGGAAGGCATTGACCGTAGATTATTTTTATGGAGAAAAAAATTCCAGACTAAAGAGAAAACAGCAGAGGATGACAAACAAGAAAACACATCCAAATGCTCCCCCCCCCAATGGAAATTGATCACAATCTCTTGAAGAATTTAAATCTTAAATTTTGAGAAAGTTGGAAGTGTTTTGACCAGAAAAGTGGGAAATAGTTCAAAAAGAAAACAATAGTTTAACAGATGGGAACTCCCAATTGGAGAAAAAAGCCAAGAAATTAAATTAAATAATAGATAAATTGAAGACCAAAATCAAACAGCTAAAAGTTATGAAAAGCAAGATAAACCAAACTGAAAATCAAAATCAAAATATTATAGCAGAAAACCAAAAGACAATAGTGGAAAACCAGTCTTTAAAGACTAGAATTGGGCAATTGGAAGCCAATGATCTCTGAAAACAGCAAGAATTAATAATGCAAAGATGAAAGACTGACAAAATAGGTGGAAATATGAAATATCTCACTGAAAAGATGACTGACCACAAAAACTATGTCTAGAAGAGACTATATGAGAATCATTGGTCAAAGTGAAAAAAAAACCAGAAATAAACAGAAATCTTGACATCATACTTCAAGAAATTATCCAAAAAGAACTTAACTGATGTTCTTGAATGAGAAGGCAAAATAGATAATGAAAGAGTTCACATATCACTCTAAACTAAGTCCCCAAAGGACAACTCCAAGGAATGTAATTGCCAGATTCAAGAGCTTCCAAGCTAAAGAGAAAATGTTACAAGAAGCCAGAAAAAAAAATTCAAATATCAAGGGGCACCAATCAGGATTACACAAGATCTACATCTTCCACACTAAAGGACCACAAGGCTTCAAATATGATATTCAGAAAGGCAAAAAAGTTGGGTCTTCAACCAAGGATAACCTACACATCAAAACTGACTATATACATTCAGGGGAAAGTATTGGCATTCAACAAAATAAAAGATATACCAAGAAACTTTTTTTACTGAATTAGAAAAAAACATAACAAAGTTCATTTGGAAGAATAAAAGATCAAGAATATTAAGGAAAATAAAGTAAAAAATATGAAGGAAGGTGGTCTAGCAATACCAGATCTTAAACTGTACTATAAAGCAGTGGTCATCAAAACAATATGGTACTGCCTAAGAGACAGGAAGGAGGATAAGTGGAATAAACTTGGGGTAATTGACCTAAGCAAGACAGTCTAGGATAAATTCAAAGATCCCAGCTTTTGGGATGAAAAATCCACTATTTGACAAAAAACTGGTGGGAAAATTGTAAAACAGTATAGGGGATATTAGGTTTAGATCAACATCTCATATCCTACACCAAGATAAACTCAGAATGGGTGAATGATTTAATATAAAGAAGGAAACTATAAGTAAATTAGGTGAACACAGAATAATACACTTCTCATATATTTGGGAAAGGAAATGTTTTAAGACCAAGCAAGAGATTCAAAAAAATTATGAAATGGAAAATAAATAATTTTTGTTACACTAAATTAAAAGGGTTTTGTACAAACAAAACCAATGCAACCAAAATTAGAGGGGAAATAACAAATTAGGAAACAATCTTCATAACAAAAATCTCTAACAAACATCTAATTACTCAAATTTATAAAGAGCTAAATCAATTATACAAAAATCAAGCCATCCTCCAAATGAAAAGGGGCAAAGGTCATTAATAGGCAGTTTTCAGATAAAGAAATCAAAACTACTAAGCACACTAAAAGATATTCTAAATCTCTTATAATCAGAAAAATGCAACTCAAAACAACTGTGAGGTACCACCTCACACTCAGCAGATTGGCTAACATGACAGAAAATGAAAGTAATAAATGTTGAAGGGGATGTGGCAAAATTGGGACATTAGTACTTTGCTGGTGCAGTTGTGAATTGGTGCAACCATTTTGGAAGGCAACTTGGAACTACACCGAAAGGGTGCTAAATGACTGCCTGCCCTTTGATCCAGTCAAAACCATTACTAATTAGGTAGGTTTTATAGGTAAGCAATACAGAGGGATTAACATATAAATATTTGGTTTCATTTAATAGAGGAGAGGTTAAAGAAGGGAAGGAGAGGTAGAAGGAAATCTTAAACCCTAAAACCCTTAATGTAAACTCCTAACTAATGACCCTATCTCCCTACACTAAAATCCTAAAGGCCAATCCAAAAGAGATATTATAAAAATAGAGTCTTTGATAGGCAGTTTTTGATATCTAGGTAGAGGTCTGCTGAAGTCCAGAGAATGGCAGTAGTTTTCTTCAATCTTCCCTTTAGCCCACCTAAGGGTATTTATTGGGAATCTTCTGCTTACTCTTGATTGAAGGTCTGCTTTTCCAAAGTCCAATGGAGAACAGGGGAGAGATAAGATTTTCCACAATGAGGTTTCCCTGTCAGCTCCAACTCCAGCTGGAACAAACTCTCTCTAAAATAGCTTTGGAATCTTTCCCTGCCAGTACTGAAGATTCTGTCTTGAGGACTTGACAATCATGCTTATGCACTAAACATTACTTCTATTGCAACATTTTGTACCCCAAAGAGATCTTGAGGGAAAAGAAATGGAAAAATATTCATAGCCAAGTTCCTTGTGTTGGAAAAAATGAAAAATAAGCAGATGCCCTCTGATTGGGGAATGGCTGAACAAATGGTTGTATATACTGGTCATGGAATAATATTGTGCTCAAAGGAATAATGAACTGGAGGACGTCTGTGTAAACTGGAAACACCTCCAGGAATTGATGCAGAGTGAAAGGAGCAGATTCAGCAGAACATTGTACACAGAGACTGATACAGTGTGGTATAATCTCTTGTAATGGACTTCTCTACTAGTAGCAAAGCAAAGATCCAGAACAATGCAGAGGGAGTTATGAGAAAGAATGCTATCCACATTCAAAGGAAGAACAGTGGGAGTAGAAAAAGAAACTGTTTGATCATATGGGTCAGTGGGGGGGTATGATTGGGGATATTGACACTAAATGATCACTCTAATGCAAATATCAATTGTATGGAGATAGGTCTTGATCAATGACACATGTAAAACACTGTGGAATTGTGCATCAGCTATATAAGGGGGTTTGGGGAAGGGAAGGGAAAGAACATGAATCTTGTAACCAAGGAAAAATATTCTAAATTAACTAATTAGATAAAATTTTCCAAAAAATAAGAGATAATGAAGGTAATTACATCTTGATAAAAGGCAGCATAAATAATGAAAAATATCAATACTTAACATATATGCAACAAATGGTACAGAGAAACTAAAAGAGTTAAAGGGAGAAATAGATAGTAATACCATATTAGTCAGGGAATGCAACCTTCCCCTATCAGAACCAGAATAATCAAACCAAAAAATAAATGAGAAAGGAGTAAAGGGAGTAAAAGAAGTGTTAGAAAACTTACAGTTAATAAATATCTGGGAACTTCCGGGTAAACATGGCTGCAATCTAGACGTGACTCACTTCCTCTCCCTGGCACCGAACAAAATAGACTACCTCAAAAGAGCATAAAAATCACTTTGGAAGAACGGAGGGACTCTCCAGTACCCCACAGAAACGAAGGTACATGGGGTTTGAACATTTCCACACCATAAGGAGGAGGAAAAGCTCGCACAAAAACGTGAACTGAACCACCCCTCCCCGCACACCACCAAACCAGAGTAAGCTATCAGAGTGCTCACTGGGACAGCAAGTGAGTGAGGAGTGTCTCTGTCTGGGGGTGGGGGGACACCAGGTCCTTGGGATCTAAAGACTTCAAGGAAACTACCTCTCAGGGCGGTTTCATTGGAGAATACTGTGCTGAGCACAGGGGGCTGCAGAACTGAAATCTGGGGCTGTTGCGCTGAGCAACACCATGGACCTGAACACCTGGGCGGAGCTGAACACCTGGGCGGGCAATGCTGATTGCCTGGGCGATTGGGCTGAACACAGGGGCCTGTGCTCTAAGAAACATCAGAGGCTGGGAAGAACTAGTCTGAGGCAACTTAAATTCACATAAAACCCTCCCATATCAACCAGACCCCAGACCAAAAGGGAAGAAAGTGGAATAAAACCACCAAAGGGATGGCTCACACGGCCCAAAATCAAGCCTCCAAGAAGAAAGGGGGAAAAGTAACTATTGAAAACTTTTATGGTGGGGGTACCCAAGGAAAAGAAGAGAATGAGGATGAAATCCAAACAAAATCAGAACATGCCTCCCAAAATGGAAACTATCCACAAGTTCTGGAAGATCTCAAACTGGAGCTTACCCAAAAGGTGGAAAACTTTCGGAAAAAAAATGGGATAAAGAGATCAGCAATCTGATAGACAATACTTCACAATTGGAGAAACAGCTGAAAGCATCTAATAGAAGGGCAGACAAAGCTGAAAAGCAAAACCAGTCACTAACGACCAGAATTAAACAAATGGAAGACAGTGAGATTACAAACAGCAAGAATCAATAAAGCAAAGACAAAAAATTAATGAATTAGAAGAAAACATAAAATATCTCACTTAAAAGGTCAAAGATGTGGAAAACTGAGGAAGAGGAGACAACCTCCGAATTATTGGTCTCCCTGAAAAACCAGAGATAAACAAAAACCTCGATGCTATTCTACAGGAGATTATAGAAAAATAATTGCCCACATGTTCTGGAGCAAGGGGCCAAAATAGAAATAGAAAGGGTTCATAGAACACCCTCTATACTAAATCCCCAAAAGACAACCCCCAGGAATGTAATTGCCAAATTCAAGAGCTTTCAAGAAAAGGAGAAAATCCTACAAGAAGACAAGAAGAGGAGCTTCAGATATAGGGGGGCTCCCATAAGGATCACACAGGACTTAGCAGCTAAAACACTAAGAGACCACAAAGCATGGAACACAATATTTAAAAAGGCAAGAGAGCTGGGTCTCTAACCAAGAATCAACTACCCAGCAAAACTGACTATATACTTCCAGGGGAAAGAATGGGCATTCAACAAAATAGATTTCCAAGCATTTGCTAAGAAAAGACCAGAACTTAGTGGAAAATTTGATATCCAAGCACAGAAAGCAAGAGAAACATGAAAAGGTAAATATGAAAGAAAGGGAAAAGGAGATAAAACTTATCTTTTTCTTTAAATCAAACTCTCTTCTATAAGGACTACATTCATATCAAATTATATATATATATTAATATATGGGGAAAATGTATAGTTTAACTCTCAAAAATTGTATGCATCATAAGAGTAGTTAGAAGAATCATGCATAGGGAATGATTGGGACATCAAGAAGATTTCGTGAAAGGGGGAGCAAAGAAAGAAAAAAGGAAGGGGGGAATCATTGATAATACTAAGATTTGTTCAAGAAATGGGGGGGACTAAATAGAATAATATTTCCCATACAAAGATACACATGGGAAGGGGAGGGGAAGAACTCTCATATGAGAAGGAGAGGAAGAGAGTGTGAAGTGGAATTACTTAAACCTTACTCTCAGTGAAATCAAATCTGAGAGGGAACAACATCTAGATCCAGGGGGATCGTGAATTCTAACTTATTCAACAGGGTAAGAAAGAAAGGAAAATCAAGAAGGGTGAGCAGGGAGGGAGTATAAAAAGGAGGGGAAAAGAGAGGGGAGAGGAAGGGAGCATAAAAAGGGAGGGACTAGAAAGGGAAACATATCAAGGGAGGGGACTAGGGAGACTGACCTAAATTAAATCACTGGTTCAAAAGTATATAGCTAAAGAAGAAAGGTCAGAACTAGGGGAAGATATCAAAATGCCAGGGAATCCACAAGTGATAATGATAACTTTGAATATGAATAGTGATATTCAGTGAATGTGAAATAGTGAATGTGAAACTCACCCATAAAACATAGACAAATAGCAGATTGGATTAGAACCCAAAACCCTACCATTTGTTGTCTTCAAGAAACACATATGAAGTGGGTTGATACTCACAAGGTTAGAATTAAAGGATGGAGTAAGACCTTTGAAGCCTCAACTGATGTAAAGAATGCAGGAGTTGTAATCATGATATCTGACAAAGCCAAAGCAAAAATAGACCTGATCAAAAGGGATAGGGAAGGTAAATATATTTTGTTAAAAGGGAGTATAGACAATGAGAAAATATCACTAGTCAACATTTATGCACCAAATGGTATAGAATCCAAATTTTTCATGGATAAAACTAGGAGAATTGAAGGAGGAAACAGACAGTAAAACCATATTTTTGGGAGACTTAAACCAACCACTATCAAATTAAGATAAATCAAACTAAACAATAAATAAGAGGGAGGTAAAAGAGGTGAATTAACCTTAGAAAAATTAGAGTTAATAGACATATGGAGAAAAATAAATAGGGACAAAAAGGAATACACCTTCTTCTCAGCACAACATGGCGAATTCACAAAAATAGATCATACACTAGGTCACAGAAACATGGAGCTCAAATGCCAAAAAACAGAAATAATAAATGCAACATTTTCAGATCATAAACCAGTAAAAATATTGATCAGAAAGAGTACATGGAGAGCCAAATCAAAAATTAATTGGAAATTAAATAATATGCTACTCCAAAATCAGTTAGTTAGAGAAGAAATGATAGAAACAATTAATAATTTCATTAAGGAAAATGACAATGGTGAAACATCCTTTCAAACCTTATGGGATGCAGCCAAAGCACTAATTAGAGGAAAATTCATATCCATGAGTGCATATATTAACAAATTAGGGATGGCAGAGATCAATGAATTGGAAATGCAAATCAAAAAACTTGAGAATTAACATATTAAAAAAAAACCAGAAGAAAACCAAACTAGAGATCCTAAAATTTAAGGGAGAAATTAAGAAAATCGAAAGTGATAGAACTATTGAGCTAATAAACAAGACTAGAAGCTGGTATTTTGAAAAAACAGACAAAATAGACAAAGTACTGGTCAATCTAATTAAAAATGGAAAGAAGAAAAGCAAATGAACAGCATCAAGGATGAAAAGGGGGACCTCACCTCCAACGAAGAGGAAATTAAGGCAGTCATTAAAAACTACTTTGCTCAACTATATGGCAATAAATATACCAACCTAGGTGATATGGATGAATATTTAGAAAAATATAAATTGCCTAGACTAACAGAAGAAGAAATACATTTCTTAAACAATCCCATATCAGAAAAAGAAATCCAAAAAGCCATCAAATAACTTCTAAGATAAAATCCCCAGGGCCTGATGGATTCACCAGTGAATTCTATCAAACATTCAAAGAACAACTAACCCCAACACTAGACAAATTATTTGACATAATAAGCAAAGAGGGAGTTCTACCAAATTCCTTTTATGACACAAATATAGTACTAATTCCAAAGCCAGGCAAGCCAAAAACAGAGAAAGAAAATTATAGACCAATATCCCTAATGAATACAGATGCAAAAATATTAAATAGGATACTAGATAAAAGACTCCAGCAAGTGATCAAAAGAGTCATTCACCATGATCAAGTAGGATTTATACCAGGTTTGCAGGGCTGGTTCAATATTAGGAAAACCATCCACATAATTGACCACATCAACAAGCAAACCAACAAAAATCACATGATTATTTCAATAGACGCAGAAAAAGCCTTTGATAAAATACAACACCCATTCCTATTAAAAACACTGGAAAGCATAGAAATAGAAGGGCTGTTCCTAAAAATAATAAACAATATATATATATAAAACCATCAACTAATATCATCTGCAATGGGAATAAACTAGATGCATTCCCATTAAGATCAGGAGTGAAACAAGAATACCCATTATCACCTCTATTCTTTGACATTGTACTAGAAACACTAGCAGTAGTAGAGAAGAAAAAGAAATTGAAGGCATTAAAAATGGCAAGGAGGAGACCAAGTTATCACTCTTTTCAGATGACATAATGGTCTACTTAAAGAATCCAAGAGATTTAACCAAAAAGCTACTTGAAATAATCAACAACTTTAGCAAATTTGCAGGATACAAAATAAACCCACATAAGTCATCAGTATTTCTATATATCTCCAACACAGCTCAGCAGCAAGAACTAGAAAGAGAAATCCCATTCAAAATTACCTTAGACAAAATAAAATACTTAGGAATCTATCTCCTGAGACAAACACAGGAACTATATGAACACAACTACAAAACACTTTCCACACAACTAAAAGTAGACTTGAACAGTTGGAAGAATATTAACTGCTAATGGGTAGGATGAGCCAATATAATAAAAATGACATCCTACCCAAACTCATCTATTTATTTAGTGCCATTCCCATGGAACTTCCAAAAAAAATTTTTACTGATTTAGAAAAAACCATAACAAAGTTCATTTGGAAGAACAAAAGATCAAGGATATCCAGGGAAATAATGAAAAAATACATAGGAAGGGGGCCTTGCAGTCCCAGATCTCAGACTATATTATAAAGCAGCAGTCATCAAAACAATTTGGTACTGCCTAAGAGACAGAATGGAGGATCAGTGGAATAGACTTGGCATAAGTGACCTCAGCAAGACAGTATATGACAAACCCAAAGATCCCAGCTTTTGGAACAAAAACCCACTATTTCATAAAAACTGCTGGGAAAATTAGAGGACAGTGTGGGAAAGATAAGGTTTAGATTAACACCTCCCACCCTACACCAAGATAAATTCAAAATGGGTGAATGACTTGAACATAAAGAAGGAAACTATAAGAAAATTAGATGAACACAGAATGGTATACATATCAGAACTTTGGGAAGGGAGAGGCTTTAATACCAACCAAGTCTTAGAAAGAGTCACAAAATGCAAAATAAATAATCTGGAATTCATCAAATTAAATTTTTTTTGTACAAACAAAACCAATGTAACTAAAATCAGAAGGGCAGCAACAAATTGGGAAACAATCTTCATAAAAACCTCTGACAATGGTTTAATTAATCAAATTTACAAAGATCTAAATCAATTGTAAAAAAAAAATCAAGCCATTCTCCAATTGATAAATGGTCAAGGGACATGAATAGGCAGTTCTCAGCCAAAGAAATCAAAACTATTAATAAGCACAAGAAAATGGGTTCTACATCTCCTATAATCAGAGAGATGTAAATCAAAACAACCCTGAGGTATCACCTCACACTTATCAGATTGGCTTATATGACAGCAAAGGAAAGTAATGAATGCTGGACGGGATGTGGCAAAGTAGAGACATTAATTCATTGCTGGTGGAGTTGTGAATTGATCCAAACATTCTGGAGGGCAATTTGGAACTATGCCCAAAAGGTGATAAAAGACTGTCTGCCCTTTGATCCAGCTATAGCACTGCTGGGTTTGTACCCAAAAAGACAATAAGTAAAAAGACTTGTACAAGTATATTCGGAGCTGCACTCTTTGTGGTGACCAAAAATTGGAAAATGAGGGGATGCCTTTCAATTGGGGAATGGCTGAACAAATTGTTTTGTATGTTGGTGATGGAATTCTATTGTGCTAAAAGGAATAATAAAGTGGAGTAATTCCAGGGAGACTGGACTGACCTCCAGGAAGTAATGCAGAGTGAAAGGAGCAGAACCAGCAAATCATTATACACAGAGACTGATACACTGCGGTACAATCAAAGGTAATGGACTTCTCCATTAGTGTCAATGCAATGTCCCTGAACAATCTGCAGGGATTTAAGAAACACTATCCTCAAGCAGAGGATAAACTATGAGAGTAAAAATACCGAGGAAAAGCAACTGCTTGACTCCAGGGGGGAAGGGGATACAACTGAGGAGAGACACTAAATGAACACTCTAATGCAAATACCAACAATATCGAAATGGATTCGAACCAAAAACACATGTGATACCCAGTGGAATCACGCATCAGCTCTGGGAGAGGTGGTGGGAAGCGGGGGAGGGGGGGCAAAAAGAAAATGATCTTTGTTTCCAATGAATAATGTTTGGAAATGACCAAATAAAATAATGTTTAAAGTTTTAAAAATATAGATATCTGGACAAAAATAAATAAGGATAAAATGGAATATACCTTTATTCAGGAGAACATGGGCATATATACAAAATTTGACCATGTACTAGGGCATAAAAACATTGCAAACAAAAGTAGGAAAGCATAAATAAATGCAATTTTTCAGACCATAGTGTAATAAAAATCATTAATAAGGACTTGTGGAAAGGCAGATTTAAAATTAATTTGAAACAAAATAATCTAATTCTTCAAAACTTGTAGGTCAATGAACAAATCATAGAAACAATTACTGATTTCATTGAAGAAAGGCAATGAAGAAACAACATATCAAAATCTATAGGTTGCAACCAAAGCAGTACTGAGGTGAAAGTGCATTTCCCTGAGTGCATATATCAACAAAATAAATATGGAAGAGGTCAATGAATTGGGCATGCAACTTAAAAAACTAGGAAGAGAAAAAAATGAAAAATCCACAGATATAAACTAAATTGGAAATCCTAAAAATTAAAGAAGAATTTAATAAAATTGAAAGTAAAAAAATAACTATTAAACTAATAAAAATGACTAGGAACTATACTTTGAAAACAAATAAAATAGATGAAGACCTATTTTCTATAATAATAAAAGAAAGAAGAAAATGAAATTAACAAGATCAAAGATGAAAAGGGTTACCTTAACTCTAAGGAAGAGGAAATTATGGTAATTACTAAGAATTATTTTGTCCAATTATGTGGCAATAAATATGACATTCTAGGACTTCCAGGGAAGCATGGGATCAGTCTAAACATGGTTTATGTACTCTTCTCAGAACACACCAACAAGGACTATGCTCAAAAGACCTTAAGAATAATTTTCAGAGGATAGGAGGAGCTGTAAAGTGGGGCACAGCATTGAAGGTACATGGGATTGGGGATTTAACAGTCTATAACTCGGTGAAAGAGCTTCCACCCAAGTGTGAGCCGATCCACCCTCCCCCACCTCCAACTACAGAGCCAGAGCCAGGGCCAGCACACACCAAAAAGAACAAGCAAGGGGCACCTCTGGAGTGAGGAGAGGGCACATCTGCATCCTTGGGAGCTCATTAGGACATCAGGGGACCCACCCCTGAAGGCAGCTAGGCAGAAAACCCCAACACATGAGAAAGCTCAGACCTCAGGTGCCCAGAGACAGCTTACCTGCTGGAGCCAGGATGTGAGTGAGGAGTGCCTCAGGAATTATCAGGGGACACTGAATTGACTAGGACCTCAGGGGACCCACCTCCAAAAGCGGCTAGACTGGAAAACCAGGTGGGCAAGAGAGTGCAGACCCTGCGCACCCATGGGTAGGAGGCACCAAGAAATGCTGCAAAGGACTGAGGAGAAACAAGAGCCTGGCTCTGCTCATTAACTCCATACACAAAGAACCTGCCCAGCTGACTTTGATTTCTGACTAAAGAGGGAACTGAAAGCATCCAGAAGAAATGGCTAATTGTGCACAGGAGACTCAAAATCCCTCCAAAACATCGAAAAAGAAAGGCATGAACCTCGAGAATTTTTATGGAGGAAAAACCCAGGCTACAGATGAAACTCAAACAATGGCAAAATGGGAAAAAAAAAGAAAATTGATCAAAAGCCCTGGAAAAGTCTCAAACGGAGCTTATAATCAAAAAGATAGAAGCCCTCTGGAAAGAGAAGTGGGAAATGGTTCAAAAAATCATAGCTGAATGCCAAAGGATTAAAGCAGAAAATCAAAAGATTATAGCAGAAAATCAGGCCTTAAGGACCAGAATTGAGCAACTGGAAACCAATGAACTTGCACAACAGGAAGAATTAATAAAGCAAAGTCAAAAGATTGATTCAATAGAAGAAAGCATAAAATATCTCACTGACAAGATGACAGATAAGGAAAACTGAGGAAGGAGAGACAATTTAGGATTCATTGGTCTTCCTGAAAAGCCAGAAATAAACAGGAACCTTGACACTATACTACAAGAGATCATCCAAGAAAACTGCCTTGAAATTCTTGAATAACAGGCAAAAATTGACATTGAAAGAGTTCATAGAACACCATCTACACTAAAGTCCCAAAAAACAACTCCTAGAAATGTAATTGCCAAATTCCAGAGCTTTCAGGGTAAGGAGAGAATCCTGGAAGATGCCAAAAAGAAACAATTCAGATACAAAGGAGCACCAATCAGAATTACACAAGATCTGGCAACTTCTACAATAAAGGAACGCAAGGCCTAGAACACGATATTCAGAAAGGCAAGAGAACTGTGTCTTCAACCAAGAATCACCTATCCATCAAAACTGACTATATACTTCCAGGGGAAAGTATAGGCATTCAACAAAATAGAAGATTTTCAAGTATTTTTAAGGAAAATACTTGAACTAAGTGGAAAGTTTGACATCCAAATAAGAAGATCAAGAGAAACATGAAAAGTTAAATATGAAAGAGAGGGAAAAGAAAAAAATGTATTTTTTTCTTTTTTTTATTCAAACTCTCTTCTTTAAAGGCTACAATCAGATCAAATTATATATATTAATATATGAGGAAAATATTATTTGTAACTCTCAAAAATGTTTTCATTATTTTAGTAAATAGAAAAATCATTCATAGGAAAAGATCGGGGCATTAAAGTCTATAAGATGAGATGGAGGAAAAAAGGGTGAGGTGGAATCAATGATGTTACTAAGAGATAGTTGAAGAAATAAAAAAATGGAATAATCTTTGTCACACAAAATTACACATGGGAATGGGAGGGGAAGAATAGTATTATAAGAGGGAGAGGAAGAGAGTGCTAATAGGTGATACCCAAATATTACTCTCAGTGAAATCAGTTCTGAGAGGGAAGAGCATCTAGACCCATTGGGATCTTGAAGTTTATCTTATCTGACAGGGTAAGGAAGAAGGGGAAACTAAGGGGGATAGGGTGGAGGGAGCTCAAAAAAAAGGGGAGGGAGGGAGAGGGAGGAGGGTATTTAATAGACCCTAAATAGCAAGAAGGGAACAAAAAGGGAGGGGCCAGAATGGGAAACATATCAAGGGAAGGGAATAGGTGGTTTGACTAAAAGTAAACCACTGACTTAAAAGGATATAGCACAAGAAGAAAAGTCAGAACTAGGAGAAGATACCAAAATGCTAGGGAATTCAAAAGTGACAATCATAACTTTGAACATGAATGGGATGAACTCACCCATGAAACATAGACAAATAGGAGAGTGGATTAGAATCCAGAATACTACCACATGTTATCTACAAGAAACACACATGAGGTGAGTAGATACTCACGAGGTCAGAATTAAAGGGTTGTAAAAAATAGACTTGAAATCTGGACTTCAATCCCCAGAAGTCCTTGCCCCACTTCCCCAGAATGCTTTGAATTCTCATGTGGACCAAGATCGAGAAGGTATTTAACCTGATTGCAAAGGTTTTTGAGTCTCTTTTGGACTTCAGTTTTGGGGCAGACATGGCTCTTTCCATAATGTAGGTGAGGTCTTGTCTAGGCCTCTCTGGCCTAGGCATGTTTTCCTTATCCTGTATTTTCTTTAATGCTTAATCTTCAATAAACCTCTAAAAGTATAATACTCCTTGCAAAGAGAAACTAATTTCTACCTGCCTCAGTCTCCCCTAAATTTTAACTGTTAAAGGGTGGAGTAAGACCTATTGGGCCCCAACTGACAGAAAGAAGGCAGGAGTTGCAATCATGATATCTGACAAAGCCAAAGTAAAAATAGACCTGATTAAAAGGGATATGGAAGGTAAATACATCCTGATAAAAGGTAGAATAGAATAGATGTAAACACCAAAATGGTATAGCACCCAAATTTCTAGTGGAGAAACTAGTAGAATTGAAGGAAATAGATAGCAAAATTATACCAGTGGGAGACCTGAAACTACCACTATCAAATTTAGATGAAACATATCAAAAAATAAATAAGAAAAGGGTAAAAGAAGTGAATGAAATCTTGGAAAAACTAGATTTAGTAGCTTTATGAAGAAAAATAAATAGGGGCAAAAAGGAATACACCTTTTCAGCAGCATATGGCACATTCACAAAGATTGACCCTGTACTAGGTCATAAAAAGATGGTATACAGCTGCAGAAAAGCAGAAATAATGAATGAAAGCTTTTCAGATCATAAGGCAAAATAACAATCAATAAAGGTAGATGGAGAGATAAATCAAAAACTAATTGGAAGTTAAATAATATGAATCTCCAAAATCAACTAGTCAGAAAACAAATCCTGGGAAAAGTTAATAATTTCACTGAAGAAAATAACAATGATGAGAAATATTTTTAAACTCTATGGGATGCAGCCAAAGCAGTAGGCAGGGGAAAATTTATATGCATGAGTTCATAAATTAACAAATAGGGAGGTTAGAGATCAATGAATTGGACATGCAAATCAAAAATTTGAGAATGAACAAATTAAAAATCCCCAGGAGAAAAGCAAATTAGAGATCCTAAAAATTAATGGACAAATTAATAAAAGTCAAAGTGATAGAACTATTGAACTAATAAATAAGACTAGAAGCTGGTATTTTGACAAAATACGAGGCAATCTAATAAAAAAGAATAAAGAAGAAAATCAAATTAACAGTATTAGGAATGGAAAGGGAGAACTCACCTCCAATGAAGAGGAAATTAAGGCAATCATTAAAAGCTATTTTGCCCAACTATATGGCAATAAATATGCCAATCTAGGTGATATGGATGAATACTTCTAAAAATATTAATTGCCTAGATTAAGAGAAGAAGAAATAGAATTCTTAAACAATCCCATGTCAGAAAAAGAAATTGAACAGGCCATCAAAGAACTCCCAAAGAAAAAAATCCCCAGGTCCAGATGGATTCACAAAATGAATTCTATCAAACATTCAAAGAATAACTAATCCCAATATTATACAAACTATTTGACAGAATAAAGCAAGAAGGAGTTCTACCAAATTCATTATAAGACACAAATATGGTACTGATCCCAAAGCCAGGTAGGTCAAAAACAGAGAAAGAAAACTATAGACCAATCTCCCTAATGAATATAGATGCAAAAATCTTAAATAAGATACTAGCAAAAAGACTCCAGCAAGACATCACAATGGTTATTCACTATGACCAGGTAGGATTCATACCAGGAATGCAAGGATGGTTCAACATTAGGAAAACTATCCACATAATTGACCATATTAACAAGCAAACTGACAAAAATGACATGATTATCTCAATAGATACAGAAAAAGCCTTTGATAAAATACAACACCCATTCCTATTGCAAACAATAGAAAGTATAGGAATAGAAGGGCCTTTCCTAAAAATAATAAACAGTATATATCTAAAACCATCAGCAAACATCATCTGCAATGGGGATAAACTAGAAAGCTTCCCAATAAGATCAGGAGTAAAACAAGGATGCCCATTATCACCCCTATTATTTAACATTGTCTAGAAATGCTAGCAGTAGCAATTAGAGAAGGAAAAGAAATTGAAGGTATTAAAATTGGCAATGAGGAGACCAAGCTATCACTCTTTCCAGATGATATGATGTTCTACTTAAAGAATCCTAGAGAATCAACCAAAAATCTAGTCAAAATAACCAACAACCTTAGCAAAGTTTCAGGATACAAAATAAACCCGCATAAGTCATCAGCATTCATATATATCTCCAATCCATCTCAGCATGAAGAATTAGAAAGGGAAATTCCATTTAAAATCACTCTAGACAATATAAAATACTTAGGAATCTATCTGCCGAGACAAACACAGGAAGTATATGAACACAACTAAAGAACACTCTCCACACAATTAAAACTATATCTAAACAATTGGAAAAACATTGATTGCTCATGGGTTGGACTAGCTAACATAAGAAAAATGAAAATCCTACCCAAATTAATTTATTTATTTAGTGCCATACCCATTGAACTACCAAAAACATCTTTACAGAATTAGAAAAAAATAACAAAATTCATTTGGAAGAAAAAAAAAGATCAAGGATATCCAGGGAAATCATGAAAAAAAATGCAAAGGAAGGAGGACTTGCAGTCGCAGATCTCAACTATACTATAAAGCAGTGGTTATCAAAACAATTTGGAACTGGCTAAGAGACAGAAAGGAGGATTAGTTGAATAGACTTGGGGTAAATGACTTAGCAGGACAGTGTATAAAAAACCCAAAAATCACAGTTTTGGGGACCAAAACCCACTTTTTGATAAAAACTGCTGTGAAAATTGGAAGACAGTATGAGAGAGATTAGGTTTGGATCAATATCTCATACCCTACACCACGATAAACTCAGAATGGGTGTATGACCTGAATATAAAGAAGGAAACTATAAGCAAATTAGGCAAAACAGAATCTTATACTTGTCAGATGTTTGGGAAAGGAAAGACTTTAAAACCAAGCAACAGCTAGAAAAAAAACACAAAATGTAAAATCAATAATTTTGATTACATCAAATTAAAAAGGTTTTGTATAAACAAAACTAATGCATCCAAAATTAGAAGGGAAGCAACAAATTGGGAAAGAATCTTCATTACAAAAACATCAGACAAAGGTCTAATTACTCAAATTTATAAAGAGCTAAATCAATTGTACAAAAAATCAAGCCATTCTCTAATTGAAATATGGGCAAGGTACATGAATAGGCTATTTTCAGTTAAAGAAATCAAAAGTATTAATAAGCACATGAAAAAGTGCTCTAAATATCTTATAATCAGAGAAATGCAAATCAAAACAACTCTGAGGTATCACCTCACACCTAGGAGATAGGCTAATATGACTGCTATGGAAAGTAATGAATGTTGGAAGAGATGTGGCAAAGTTGGGACATTAATGCATTGCTGGTGGAGTTGTGAATTGATCCAACCATTATGGAGGGCAATTTGAAACTATGCCCAAAGGGTGATAAAAGACTGGCTGCTCTTTGATCCATCCATAGCACTGCTGGGTTTGTACCCCAAAGAGATAATAAAAGATATGTACAAGACAATAAAAGACATGTACAAAAAGACATGTACAAGAATATTCATAGCTGTACACTTTGTGGTGGCAAAACATTGGAAAATGAGGGGATGCCCTTCAATTGGGGAATGGATGAATGAATTGTGGTATATGTTGGTGATGGAATACTATTGTGCTCAAAGGAATAATGAAGTGGAGGGATTCCATGGGGACTTGAACAATCTCCAGGAATTGATGCAAAGTGAGAGGAGCAGAACCAGGAAAACATTGTACACAGAAAATGAAAAACTGTGGTACAATCAAAAGTAATGGACTTCTCCCTTAGTGGCAATGCAATGGCCCTGAACAAGTCGGAGGAACCTATGAGAAGAACCACTATCCACAACCAGAGGAAACACTGTGCGAGTAAAAACACCAAAGAAAAACAACTACTTGAATACATGGATTGAAGGTATATTGTTTTGGATGTAGATTCTAAATGAACATCCTAGTGTTAACAACAACATGGAAATGGGTTCTGATCAAGGACACATGTAAACATGGGTAAACATGGTGGCAGTGTAGATGTAGGACTCTTCCTTTCCTCACCACCTATAAATATAAAATACCTCAAAAGGCCAAAAGACCCAAATTCAGAAGAATGAATGGACGCTACAGTAGAGTACAGAATTGGATGTACATGGGATTTGGGCATTTCCACACTATAAAGGTGTGAAACCACCAAAACACAAGCTGATCAACCCTCCCCTACCCCATCTATAGAGCCAGAGTCAGAGCCAGTGTGCTAAAATCAGTGAGTAAGGGGGTGGGGGTTACCTCTAGGTCCTTGAAAGATGACTAAGATTAACAAAGAATTAACCCTGAGAGCAGCTAGATCTGAGACCTAGCAGGCTGAAGAGTTCAGACCTTGGACGGCATCATGGATATAGCTCAGAGAAGAGTAGTAAAGAGTAAAAGCTGCAGAAAAGTCAAGAGGTAACCTTATGCAAAAACCACACTCCTTAGCTCCATACACAGACAACCTGTCCTCCTCACTAAGACTTCTACCTGTAAAGGGAAGGAAAAACCATCCTAGTGATGGCATACAACATCCAGGAAAAACAACTTCCCAACACCAAGAAAAACAAGAAGAAGGCACTGAAAAATCCAGATTACAGAGGAAATAGCAGATGAGGACATACAAATAAATGCATCCAAACCTTTAAAAAATGGAAATTGGCCACAAGCTCTTGAAGAATTTAAATCAGAGCTTATAAACAAGATGGAAGGATTTTGGCAAGAAAAGTGAGAAATAGTTCAAAAAGAAAATAACAATTTGAAAGACAGGAACTCCCCATTAGAGACCAAAATTAAACACCTGGAAGTCACGAAAAGCAGGATAGACCAAACCAAAATGGAAAATCAAAAGATAATAGCAGAAAATCAATCTTTAAAGACCATAACTGGGCAACTGGAAGCCAATTATCTCATAAAATAGCAAGAATTAATGAAGCAAAGTCAAAAGACTGACAAAATAGAAGCAAACATAGAATATCTCAATGACAAGATGCTAGACTATGAATACCAGTCTCTATGAGACAATTTGAGAATAATTGGTCTACCTGAAAACCCAGAAATAAACAGAAATCTTGACATTGCACTATAAGAAAATATCCAAGAAAACTACCCTGATTTTCTTGAACAAGAGGGCAAAATAGAAATTGAAAGAGTTCATAGAACACCCTCTACACTAAATCCTCAAAAGACAACCCCTCAAGAATGTATTAGTCAAATTCAAAAGCTTCCAAGCTAAGGAGAAGATTTTAAAAGAAGCCAAAATGAGAGAATACAGATATCAAGGAGTACCAATCAGGATTACACAAGATCTGGCAGTTTCCACACTAAAGGAGGAGATGTGAACTTTCTTCTCTTAAATCTAGATAAATCAAACCAAAATAATAAATAAGAAAGAGGTAAGAGAGTTGAATGAATCTTAGAAAAATTAGTTAATAGATATATGGAGAAAAATAAATAGGGACAAAAAGGAATATACGTTCTTTTCAGCAACACATGGTACATTCACAAAAATTGACCATGTACTAGGGCATAAAAACAAGGCAAACAATTACAAAAAAAGCATAAATAATAAATGCAACGTTTTCAGATTATAATGCAATAAAAAGGAAAATTAGTAAGGATACATGGAAAACCAGATCAAAAATTAATAGAAAATTAAATAATATGATTCTCCAAAATGGGTTAAAGAGCACATCATGAAAACAATTAATAATTTCATTGAAGAAAATGAAAATTGTGAGACATCCTTTTAAAATCTATGGGAAGTAGCCAGAGCAGTACTCAGGGGGAAATTTATATCCTTGAGTTCATATTTTAACAAATTATGGAGGGAAGAGGTCAATGAATTAGACATACAGAATTAAAAAAAAAACTGAAAGTGAACTAATGAAAAATCTCCAGACAAAAACTAAATTAGAGAGCCTAAAAATTGAAAGGGAAATCAATGAAATTGAAAGTTAAAGAACCATTGAATTAATAAATAAGCCTAAAAACTGGTATATTGAAAAAATAAATAAAATAGACAAAGTACTGGTCAATATAATTTTAAAAAGGAAAGAAGAAAACCAAATTAACAGTATCAAAGATGAAAAGGGTGACCTCACCTCTAATGAAGAGGAAATTAAGGCAATCATTAAAAACAATCATAAAAATATAGCAACAAATATGGCAATGTAGGTGACATGGATGAAAATTTATAAAAATATATCATTGCCTAGATTAACAGAAGAAATAGAATACTTAAATAACCCCATATCATAAAAAGAAATTAAACAATTAAACAAGTCATCAAAGAACTTCCTAAGAAAAAAACCCAGGCCTGATGGATTCACAAGTGAATTCTATAAAAATATTCAAATAACAACTAATCCCAATACTATACAAACTATTTGAAACAATAAGAAAAAAAGGAGTTCTACCAAGTTTCTTTTATGACCCAAATATGGTACTGTTTCCAAAGCCAAGCAGGTCAAAAACAGAAAGAAAACTATAAACCAATCTCCTAAATGAACATAGATTCAAAAATCTTAAATAGAATACTAACAATGCTAGTTTATTCATTATGATCATATGGGATTTTTACCAGGAATACAAGGATGGTTCAATATTCAGAAAACCATCCACATAATTGACCATATCAACAAACAAACCAACAAAAAACACATGATTATCTCAATAGATGTAGAAAAGCCTTTGGCAAAATACATTGTTATTTCCTATTGAAACCACTAGAAAGTACAGAAATAGAAAGGCCTTTCCTAGAAATAATAAACAGTATGTATCTAAAACCATCAGCAAACATTATCTACAATGGGCATAAATTAGAAGCATTCCCCATAAGATCAGGAGTGAAACAAGGATGCCCATTATCACCTCTTTTATTTAACATTGGACTAGAAACACTAGCAGTAGCAATTAGAGAAGAAAAAGAAATTGAAAGTATTAAAATTGGCAATGAGGAGACCAAGCTATCACTGTTTGAAGATGATATGATGGTTCTCTTAAATAATCCTAGAGAATCAACTAAGAAGCTAGTAGAAATAATCTACAACTTTAGCAAAGTTACAGGATACAAAATAACCCACAAAAGTCATCAGTATTTCTATATATTTCCAACACATCTCAACAGCAAGAATTAGAAAGAGAAATTCCTTTTAAAATCACCCTAACATTAATGCATTGCTGGCAGAGTTGTGAATTGATCCAACCATTCTGGAGGGCAATTTGGAACTTTGCCCAAAGGTCAATAAAAGACTGTCTGTCCTTTGATCAAGACATAGCACTGCTGGGTTTGTACCCCAAAGAGATAATAAGGAAAAATACTTGTACAAGAATATTCACATCTTCACTTTTTGTGTTGGCAAAAAATTGGAAAATGAGGGGATGCCCTTCAACTGGGGAATGGCTGAACAAATTGTTGTATGTATTGGTGATGGAATATTATTGTGCTGAATGGAACAATGAACTGGAGGAATACCATGTTAACCTGAATGACCTGCAGGAATTGATGCAGAGTGAGAGGAGCAGAACCAGGAAAACATTGTACACAGAAACTGATACACTGTGTTACAATTGAATGTAATAGACTTCTCCTTTAGTGGCAATGCAGTGATCTTGAACAACTCAGAGGGATTTACAAGAAAGATCACAATCTACATTCAGAGGAAAAACTGAGGGAGTAGAAACATGGAAGAAAAACACCTGCTTAATTACATGGGTGGAGGGGGATATGATTGAGGACGTCAGCTCTAAATGTTCACCTTAGTATAGGCAAGAACAACATGGAAATAGATTCTTATCAAGGACCCATGTAAAACCCTATGGAATTGTGCATTGGGTATGGGAAATGATGGGGGAGGTGAGGGAAAGAATATGATTCTTGTAACCAAGGAATAATGTTCTAAATTGACTAATTAAATTGTCAAAAATAAATAAAATAAAATCACCCTTCACAATAGAAATTACTTAGGAATCAATCTGCCAAGACAAACACAGAAATTATATGAACAAAACTATAAAACACTTTCCACACAATTAAAACTCGATCTAAAGATTTCGATAAACATTAATTGCTCATGGGTAGGATGAGCTAACATAATAAAAATGGCAATCCTACTCCAACTCATTTACTTATTTAGTGCTATTCACACTGAACTACCAAGAAACTTTTTACTGACTTAGAAAAAAAAAAACATTCCAAAGTTCATTTGGAAGAAAAAAAGGGAAAAGGGAAATAGTGAAAAAATTATGGTACTGGCTAAGAGACAGAAAGGAGGATCTGTGGAAATCAAAAGTAATAAAAACTATTAATAAGCACAAGAAAAAAGTGTTCTAAATCTCTTATAATCATAGAGATACAAATCAAAACAACTCTGATGTACCACCTCACACCTAGAAGATTGACTAACATGAAATTTTTAAAATGTAATGAATGTTTGAGGTAATGTGGCAAAATTGGGATATTAATGCATTGCTGGTGGAGTTGTGAATTGATCCAGCCATTCTGGAGGGTAATTTAGAACTATGCCCAAAGAACACTAAATGTTTGTCAGCCTTTTGATCCAGCCATAACACTGCTGGGTTTATACCCCAAAGAGATAATAAGGAAAAAGACTTGTACAAGAATATTCATAGCTGTTCTCTTTGGTGGCAAAAAAATTGGAAAATGACAGAATGCCCTCTGATTTAGGAATGGTTGAATAAATTGTGGTATATGTTGGCGATGGAATACTATTTACTAAAAGGAATCATGAACTGGAGAAATTCCATGTGAACTGAAATGACCTCCAGGAATTGATGCAGCGTGAAAGGAACAGAACCAGGAGAACATTGCACACAGAGACTAATATACTGTGCTATAATCGAATGTAATAGACTTCTCTACTAGTAGCAAAGCAAATCCAGAACAATTCAGAAGTATTTATAAAAAAGAACACTATCCATATACAAAGGAAGAACTGTGGGAACAGAAACACAAAAGAAAAAAAATTGCTTGATCACATAGGTCAATGGGGATATGATTGGGGATATAGACTTTAAATGATCACCTTAATGCAAACATCAACAGCATGGAAATAGGTTTTGACCAAAAACACATGTAAAACCCAGTGGAATTGTGCGTCAACTCTGGGAGTGAGTAAAGGGAGGGTTGGTAAAGAATATGGTCCTCGTAACCACGGAAACAATTATGCTGCTGAGGTATTCCTGAGCCTGAGTATGAGTCCTCTCTTCTATTTGTTCTTTCCTGATCTGCAATAAAAGAGAAGTTTAGGGTGGATATTCAGGTTTAGAGTGAACCTTATTATATTATATTGAGAGGTCTCGGAGCCTTGTCTCATCACCTTGGAGCTGAATGATGACAAGGAATAATTCTACAAGAACCATTTCAGTGATCTTAGAAAAGATAGTCACCTGCAAAATAAATAAATAAATGAAAGACTAGCCATTATACAAAGAGATATTTATGAGAAATTTTTGAAGAGTGCATTGCCAAATTCAAATGAAAGATGATTAATTAAATTCAAGCAAACTCCAATAAGTTCTGATGAGGCAAGAGTGTTATCCTCTGACTTATGGTTCAAGAGGGTGGAATGATGAGGGAAATTGGTTAATCATTCATAAATTCCCCACTGTCAACTAGAAAAAATGCAGAACTATTAAATAGTCAAAATCACTCTTTAATCAAGGGAAAAGGGGTTAGCGCTACTAATAGGACAACAGAGCTGCTTCCCATGACTGCACAAAGTCAAGACACCCTGGTCACTGACCCCTGGGAGTGCCACCCACTCAGGATGGACTCCAAGGAACAAAAGAACTTGGGGAACCTATATACCCTTTGGGAAAACCGAGGCGCAGGGAAAGATGATTGATATCACTATGGCTATAAGGAAAATGGGAGTGTTCAAACTACACTGACAAGATACAAATCAAGCTAGGGAAATGAATCATAGCTAGAAGCTAGGGTGCAAGAGAAGGGGCTGCTTACAAAGGATACTAAAGGATGGTTCCTGCCCAGGTGTGGATCTTCCTGAAAAAGGTTCTAATACAATAGGGGATGCTACCTAAAACAAAGAGGGTCCTTAGCAGATGCTTATCTCACCCAACCAGGATTGTCATTTCCCTTCAGGGTAGATTCTTATGGGAACAGGGAACAAGGACAAGCTTTTGGGGTCTCCAATCTACAAGCTAAATCTAAACTTGGGGTTCATCAGATCTCACTAGGTAACAAGTTTGGGATTCCTAAGTTCCATGTTGACACCACTAAACAACTTTTATACAAAGTCTCTTACCAACTTTTAGGTCAATGAACCAGATCTCCTGCCCAGAAGGATTCAATGAATCAGCAGGAGAAAATTTGTTCCGCTGAGGTGAGAGGTTGGCTTAATCAGGAAGAATAAGTCTGAACCAGGATAGGCAACACCCCAGTAGCCAAAGAGCAAGGCCCCACAATCACAGCAAGAGAGAAGCTTCAACCCAAAGCAAGCCATCAGCAGACTAGGATGAGAGCATATTGTCAGGGAGTCCTCAAGTAGACATTGATTTATAGCAGTGCTCTGCCCCCATTATGGGCCATAAGTAAGGCCTCCCATTGTGTAGAGCATTGAGGTCTGACCCCTAGGGCAAGCCAAGGTTGAGGCTTCACTTCCAGGGCAATCCAGAAGCCAAGGCTCCTACTGTGTAAGCAAACAGCAAAATTCCACCCCCAAAGGCAAGAGAACTGAAGCCCTGCACAAACTACCAATGATCCCCCATCCCCAGAGTGAGCCAGCAGTGAGGCTTCCCTTCCACAGCAAACCAACAGTGAGGACCCATCCACATAGCAACACAACTTCAAGGCTACATAATCTACCAGCAAGGCCACAACTTCAGGCAGATCAACAATGATGCCCAACCACCAGAAAAGGACATCAGTGAGGCACTATTCCCAGGGAAAGTCATTAGCAAGGTCCCTCACAATGCAACAGTGAGGTCTCCCATTGCATAAACCAGCAGCTGAGACGTCCAATGAGCAAGTCAATTCCAAGAATCCCCAACTAGTGCAATCAGCAGTTAGAAACTTGGCACAGTGACTTCTCCAGTTCAGAAATAGAGCCAGACTTTAATGCACAGTGAAAAGTTATGTAATAGCCTGAAAAATATGAGCCAAATAAAAAATAGCCCATTAAAAGTTGTTAAGGTGACAGGGAATCTCAAGATTCAAATCTAGAAAACAACAGTATTAAAAAGTCTATAAGGGAAAGATTGAAGAAATAAATGTGAAGTGGAATCATGCCCAAAAAGCATATCTGGGGGAGATTTTTAAAAAGAAAAAAACTTTAAGAATCAAATAAGGGAGCCAGAAGAAAAAATAAGAAAATAAATGAGACTACGTATGGAGGAACCCAAGACAAATTTGACCCAATGAGAAAAAGCAGTCATAAAAGACAAGCTTGTGAGTTTGCTTGGGATTCCATGGCAGGGCCTTATCTCAAAATAGCAGCTCAAAAGTATTTAGTTAAAAACATCTCCTGAAAGCTTCCTTCATAATCCTTAAATTGTTCATTATTCTGATGACCAATGAATCTTCTGTAAAGTCATGACCAAATGACCCAGACTCTCTTCCCCCCCCCATTCCTATATACCCATAAGTTATTGTCAATATCCCTCAATTACTTGGGTTTGTAGAATAGCCTTAGAAATGTTTGGGATAAAGTCTTTTCATAAACAATATTTTATGTGTGTAATTAGAAATCTTGAACCCTTGCACTTCATCTCCCAATATCCTCATTGCTTCATGGTTGCCAAATATGTAAGATAAGAAAATAATATTCAAATATTCCAAATATTATATTTTATTAAGTTTATTAATAAATACTTGAAGCATAAGGAAAATAATAACCTCAGTAAAGAAAGAAAGCTTCCTGGGACTCCACACGTAACCACAAGTGCACAGAGCACCATCAGAAAAGAAAGGGTGGTGTTACACACAACTTATTTACAAAATATGAGGATGCAAGATGGACAAAGCGAAAAAGATTCTGGGAGATGAAGTCCAAGGATTTAAGATTTCTAATTACACATATGAGAAAGTTATGCTTCTTACATGATGTAATGCTTAACATTCACATTCTATAAAAATCTTGCTCTCTGTCATAATGAATGAAAAACCTATCTACAATCTTTGTGCTGTGGGTTTTACCCTCTTGGATTTATCTCTTCCAGTCATTCAGGTGCTTGCTCTTTATCATTCTATCTTTTTCTTTCTTTTACTATCTTTCACTTGAAAGGAGCTAACCACCCTGTTTAAGCTGACTCTCTCTCTCTCTCTCTCTCTCTCTCTCTCTCTCTCTCTCTCTCTCTCTCTCTCTCTCTCTCTCTCTCTCTCTCTCTCTGCAGCTGTAATAGTGGGTTTAACTCCAGACCTGACCCTCACATCCAGTCATTTATCACATTTCACCTTTCAAATAGAGCAAGAAAATCTTGAAATAAGGGTCAAAAGGCTGGTAAAGGAAGCAAAAATAATGGGAAAAGATACATAAAATTTCATTAAAAAAACAACTCCTGGAAAAGTAGAATTGGCCAAATTGAAAAGGAGATGAAGCAGATCATTGAAGAAAATAGTTTCCGAAAAATTAAAATTGGTCAAATGGAAGCTAATGCTATCAGGAGATATAAAGAGACCATTAGACAAAATCAAAATAATGAAAAAATTGAAGAAAATATGAAATGTCACTTTGGAAAAATGACTGATATAGAAAACAAATTGAGGAGATATACTTTAAGAATTATTGGCCTACATACAAGCTATAATCAGTAAATGCACATGATATTTAAAGAAATTAACAAAGGAAATTGTGTTTATATCCTAATGTCAAGGTATAAAATATAAATGGAAAGAATCAACCAGCCACCTCCTGAATGACACTCTCACATAGAAAATTCCATTGAGAAACCAAATTCAACAGCTCCCTGGATAAAGAGAAAATACCACAAACAGGCAAAAAGAAACAGTTGAAATATCATAGAGTCATAGTCTAGATAGCACAATATTTAGCTCCTTCTACTGTTAAGGTCCAGGATTTCACCCACCACCAAGGAAGACTGCGGACAATGCAATCAGGCAAGGAAAAAGGCCATTTATTATGGAACTGGTATGCACCAGTGGGAATCTCTGCCATCAGAGTTCCAAGTTGCTTCTGAGAGGCTGGGCTTTAAATACTTTTCAGCATCTATGGCCCCCATTCCAGCCCCTTATCTGCTACATACCATCCTTGGAACTTTGACAATTTTATGTTATTTGGGGTCTCCTTGGCCTTTATCTGGTACCCACTGCAGCTGGGGTTTTGGCATGTTTATGGTTCTTATGTTATTGGGGTCTTCTTGGCCTTTATCTGGTACCCCTTGCAGCTGGGGTTTGGCATATTTATGATTCTGACTAACTTCCAAGGCTAGCCAACTTGTTAAGGCCTTCCTGTATTTTCAAGGCTGGTCATTTTGGCCTCCCTCACTACCATAAACAATCAGAGGCTCTTGTATATAATACTCCAGAGGGCAAAAGAAATTAAAGAGGTAAATAGAATTTTAGAAAATTAGATATAATATACATATGAAGAAAATTGAATGGAACTAGAAAATACTATGCCCTTTTCTTAGTAGTATGTGGCACCTAAACAAAAGCTGTATGAATGTATAAATGCAGAAAGCGGAAATACTAAATACAACCTTTTCAGACCATAATGCAATAGAAATTGCATTCAATAAAGGGTTGAATAAAGAAAGATTAAAATTGATCAGAAACTAAATAATCTAATCTCAATTAAGGAGTGATTCAAAGAAAAAATCATAACAACAATCAGTAATTTCATTGAAGACAATGAGAACAATGAGACAACATATATATATATATATATATATATATATATATATATATATATATATACACATATATATATATATATATATATATCCCAAGAAATATTTGCAGACCAGGAAAGCTGTTACAATAAAAATAGTGACCCGACCAGAAGTTTAAGTGTTTGTAAATAAAATGAAAAGGTGAGAGAGAAGAGAGAAAAGGGATATAGGTAGATTTCTCTTAAGGAAGGATTAACTTAGAAGTTGAGAAAGTCTGATACTGCTCATCTGGGGTTTTTGTCTATCTAGCTGAGGGATCTCTTTGCAAACCACAAATGTCTTGTCTAGAAAAAAAGGCAACCATTTCTGTGCAACATTCACCTCACCTAAAACTTTCTTTGCTTGTTTTAAATTACGAAGAAGTTTATCTCTTGTGCTTTTTACATAAAAAAAATTATTTATTTGTGACCTGAGAACCACAGAGATTGATATGATTTCTATGGCTTTATATTTGATTGGGTACATATCTAAAGTTATAATTTTTTTAAACCTTTACCTTCCATCTTAGAATCAATACTGGGTATTGGTTCTAAGGCAGAAGAGTGGTAAGGGCAAGGGAGAAATGGGGGTTAATTGACTTGCCCAGGGTTACACAGTTGAGAAGTGTCTGAGGCCATATTTGAACCCAAGACCTCTCATCTCTGGATCTGACTCTAAATCCACTGAGCCACCCAGATGCCCCCTGAAGGTACAGAAGAGAAGACTTCGGGAAAGTTGGAGGGAACAAAAGCTATATGCAAGTATTATAAGGACTATCCTGAGACATAAAATGTAGGTTAATATTTTTTCTTTCCTATTTAGTTTCATAATGAAGAACCAGAAAAAAATAGGTGAAAGTTATATAAAGGAAAATTTAAATTTGATATTAAAAAACAAAATAAATCTTTCTACCAGCTGGAGCACAAGATCATTATGGGATGATTTGAAAAATAATGGATTTCTCTTTTCTAGAAGTCTTTGAAATGTTGAAAAAATAGTGGAGGCAGAAGAAGGAGATGCAAAGTGAAAGCAATAACAATAGAGAGAATAAGATATCTTAGGTGGATATCATACACAGTTACATATACAAATTTGTATTTGTATTGTGTTGTTGTTTAATAAAACATTTGTCTCTACTGACAATTTTCTATATTGGTATTTCATAGTTAAATGTTAGAAAAATAAGATCATAAATAAAGAAATGCTTAATGATTATTGATCTTGACTATATTTTTCCTTAAATATAGCTGGTTATTTTCATAATTTTCACATTATCTTTCTTCTCACCTAGAATGTCATAATGACCTCATAAAGAATTTGCCTCTTTCTCCATTATCCAATTTAGTTTTCACATAACTATCAATATATTTTTTTCTAAAGCACAGATAATGCTATAATAAAGTTTTTTCCTGATTTCTAAGGATGACATGGAAGTGATATTTGGATTTTTAAAAGGAGGTTCACTCATCCTGGATAGGCTTTTAATAAACTATCATTGATATAGCTTTATCAATTTGCTTATAGGAAGAACAAATAATATATTCTAATATATGCCTCATCAGAAGATTGGTCACTAGGAATTTTTTAAATTTCACTGAAATTTGTGGAAAATTTTTTCAGAAAATCTAAATGAATGAAGTCACAAATCCTCAAAGTACTGGTGAATTCACAATTTTGCTATTTCTTTTGCTCTTGAAAAAATCCTCAAGTGACTCCCATTTAACATAAAGAACATATGGTTTTGCCCACAACTTAATAGTTTTCATAACAGCCCCAACATACTTTCCTTCATTATTCTCCTTTATACACTTTATATTTTAGTAAAGCTGTTCTACTGGCAGTTACCCAATCTTCTTTTTTTCCCTTATTTGCTCTGCTTGTTTACTCTTGAAGATTGGCCCCTTTGATTTGTAAAATATTCCCTACACATCTATACAGTTCCAGATCAACTATGACCTTTTCCATGAAACCTGCCCTCATCTGCCCAGCTAAAAATGATATTTTTCTCCTCAAAACTTTTATAGAGCCTTGTCTACATCTTTCATTTCCCTTAAATTTCTCATTGTACCATTTATCATACTTAATTGTACATATCATACTCCTAATCAATTATATTGTAAGCTACTCAAGGGCAAGGACTAGGATTTTTTAATACTCAGCCATATCTTTATAAAGTAAACTATATTACTCAAAATATTGGAGAGCTAATTTCCAATCCAAAAATCCCATGAGGCTCAGTTTTCTCATGTACAATGAAGTAAATAGATGAAATTTTTAAAAGTCCCTTATATCTTAAGCACTCTATGGTTTTCGTTAAGAAGGTCATAAATTTGACAGAAATATTTGTAAATGTGTTAATTTTAGGGTTTAGGGCACTGGACTTTGACTCTTTCTATATAACATGAATAATTACAAATAAATTTAAAATGTTTAATACCCAATAATGCTTTCATTCACTTCTATAGGGTGACTGATACACCTACCCATTACATGAAATGAATCTTTCTCTGACTCTCACCATCAATAGCTTTCAGTCAAATTGTAAAATGAGTCAAGAATCTCTATTCCTGAATTGCTCAGCTGAAAGAGATTCACTTTCTAAGCTCAGACTGGTTCCTAACCACACCTATGATCTCATGGTCATCATCATCTGCTTTTAAATGGTAGCATGCGAACAAAGTTGAGATCACCTAACTAATATAGTCAAAGTTTACTAATCATATATTCTGTTTCATCTTATTCTCTGACTTCCCCTGTACTAGATATTGTCTTCTGTCTTACTATAGTATATTTCCCTCAACATTATGTTCCCTCTTCAAAATAACAGTAAGTTATTCCTGTTTACTTGTGTTTCTAGTTTTGTTCCACCAACTAAGTTGAATTTGAGATATTTGATTTCCACTGAGTTGATTTCATTGGTCATAAATTCTAAGCCCTCAATTTTACAAATGAGAAAAATGAGGTCCATGAAATGTAAACTACCTATTCAATGTCAAGTAGTTAGTAAGTCATCAAACTAAAAGTGGAGCCTATGTCCTTTGATGTTAAATCCACCAGGCCCTTTCCTCTGCATATATATATATATATGCATATATAAAGAAGTATATACATACTTCTGTATATAACACAGCCAAATAGGTTGACACATACACGGTTCAAACTTCAATTCATCTATGTCATCGCATTCTCATGATTTTAATAACCCTTTTCCCCCTGTGAATTCTCCATAAAAGTCTACTTTACATGTTGGAATCTTTTCTTAGAATATTTCAATATATCATGAGCCATTATAGCTTTTAGGTTATCTGTCTTGGGTTCTCTTCAGGCTTACATGTCTGGTCCAGGCTTTCTTCTAGGATATTTTGTTTAATTTCTTAAAATCATAATTGGTCATACCATAGACTTGTTTCACCATTACCTTTTATTTTTTAACATTATTTTATTTGGTCATTTCCAAACATTATTCATCAGAAACAAAGATCATTTTCTTTTCTTCCCTCCCTCCTCCAGCATTTATTACTTTCCATAGCTGTCATATTAGCCAATCTGCTAGGTGTGAGGTGATACCTCAGAGTTGTTCTGATTTGAATCTCTCTGATTATAAGAGATGTAGAACACTTTTTCATGTGCTTATTAATAGTTTTGATTTCTTTGGCTGAAAACTGCCTGTTCATGTACCCTTGCCCATTTATCAATTGGAGAATGGCTTGATTTTTTGCACAATTGATTTAGCTCTTTGTAAATTTGAGTAATTAAACCTTTGTCAGAGGTTTTTATGAAGATTGTTTCCCAATTTGTTGCTTCCCTTCTGATTTTGGTTACATTAGTTTTGTTTATAGAAAAACTTTTTAATTTGATGTAGTCAAAATTATTTATTTTACATTTTGTGACTTTTTAAGTCTTGCTTGGTTTTAAAACCTTTCCCTTCCCAAAGGTCTGACATGTATACTATTCTGTGTTCACCTAATTTACTTATAGTTTCCTTCTTTATGTTCAAATCATTCACCCATTCTGAATTTATCTTGGTATAGGGTGTGAGGTGTTGATCCAAACCTAATGTCTCCCACACTGTCTTCAAATTTTCCCAGCAGTTTTTATCAAATAATGTATTTTTGTCCCCAAAGATTGGGTGTTTGGATTTGTCATAAACTGTCTTGCTAAGATCATTTACGCCAAGTCTATTCCACTGATCCTCCTCTCTGTCTCTTAGCCAGTACCAAATTGTTTTGCTAACCACTTATTTATAGTATACTTTGAGATCTAGGACTACAAGTCCTTCTTCCTTTGCATTTTTTTTTATGATTTCCCTGGATATCCTTGATCTTTTGTTCTTCCAAATGAACTTAGTTATGTTTTTTTTTTCTAATTCAGAAAAGAAGTTTTTTGGTAGTTCAATTGGTATGGCACTAAATAAGTAAATTAATTTGGGTAAGATTATCATTTTTATTATGTTAGCTCATTCCTCCCATGAGCAATCAATGTTTTCCAAATTGTTTAGGTCTAGTTTTATAGCTGTGTGGAAAGTGTTTTGTAGTTGGGTTCATATAGTTCCTCTGTTTGTCTCGGCAGATAGATTCCTAACTATTTTATATTGTGTAGAGTGATTTTAAATGGTATTTCTCTTTCTAATTCTTGCTGCTGAAATGGTTAGAGATATATAGAAATGCTGATGACTTATAAGGGTTTATTTTGTATCCTGCAGTTTTGCTAAGATTGTTGGTTATTTTGACTAGCTTTTTGGTTGATTCTCTAGGATTCCTTAGGTAAACCATCATATCATCTGCAAAGAGTGCTAGCTTGGTTTCCTCATTGCCAATTTTAATACCTTCAATTTCTTTTTCTTTTCTAATTGCTACTGCTAGTGTTTCTAGTACAATGTTAAATAATAGAGGTGATAATGGGCATCCTTGTTTTACTCCTGATCTTATTGGGAAGGCTTCTAGTTTATCCCCATTGCAGGTGATGTTTGCTGATGGTTTTAGATATATACTGTTTATTATTTTTTAGGAAAGGCCCTTCTATTCCTATACTTTCTAGTGTTTGCAAAAGGAGTGGGTGTTGTATTTTATCAAAGGCTTTTTCTGCATCTATTGAGATAATCATGTCATTTTTGTCAGTTTGTATGTTAATATGGTCAATTATGTGGATGGTTTTCCTAATATTGAACCATCCTTGCATTCCTGGTATGAATCCTGCCTGGTCATAGTGGATGACCCTTGTGATGACTTGCTGGAGTCTTTTTGCTAGTATCCTATTTAAGATTTTTGCGTCTATATTCATTAGGGAGATTGGTCTATGGTTTTATTTCTCTGTTTTTGAACTGCCTGGCTTTGGGAACAGTACCATGTTTGTGTCATAAGTGAATTTGGTAGAACTCCTTCTTGGCTTATTCTGTCAAATAGTTTGCTTAATATTGGGATAATTTGTTCTTTGAATGTTTGATAGAATTCATTTGTGAATCCATCTGGACCCGGGGATTTTTTCTTAGTGAGTTCTTTGATGGCTTGTTCAAATTATTTTTCTGATATGGGGTTGTTAAGGTAATTTATTTCTTCCTCTTTTAGTCTAGGCAATTGATATTTTTGTAAGTACTCATCCATATCACCTAGATTGCCATATTTGTTGCCATATAATTGGGCATAGTAGTTTTTTTAATGATTGCCTTAATTTCCTCTTCATTAGAGGTGAGGTCTCCTTTTTCATCTTGGATACTGTCAATTTTGTTTATTTCTTTCCTTTTTTAATTAGACTGACTAGTACTTTGTCTATTTTATTTGTTTTTTCAAAGTACCAGCTTCTAGTCTTATTTATTAAATCAATAGTTCTTTGACTATCAATTGTATTAATTTCTCCTTTGAGTTTTAGGATCTCTAATTTAGTCTTCATCTGAGGATTTTTAATTTGTTCACTTTCTAATTTTTTAATTTGCATGCCCAATTCATTGACCTATGCCCTTCTTAATTTGTTAATATATGAACTCAAGGATATAAATTTCCCCCTGAGTACTGCTTGCCTGCATCCCATAGGTTTTGAAAGGATGTCTCATCATTGTCATTTTCTTCAATGAAATTATTAATTGTTTTTTATGATTTGTTCTTTAACTAACTGGTTTTGGAGAATCGTATTGTTTAATTTCCAATTAATTTTTGATTTACCTCTCCGTGTTCCCTTACTTATTATTATTTTCATTGCATTGTGATCTAAGAGAGTTTCATTTATTATTTCTGCTCTTTTGCACTTGTTTGCAATGTTTTTCTGCCCTAATACATGGTCAATTTTTGTGAATATACCATGTGCTACAGAAAAAAAGGTATATTCCTTTTTGCCCCTATTTATTTTTCTCCACATGTCTACTAACTCTAATTTTTCTAAGATTTCATCCACTTCTCTTACCTCTTTCTTATTTATTTTTTGGTTTGATTCATCTAGTTCTGATAGAGGAAGGTTCAGGTCTCCCACTAGTATAGTTTTTCTATCTATTTTGTCCTTGAGTTCCTCTAGTTTCTCCTTTAGAAATTTGGATGCTATGCCATTTGGTGCATACATGTTGAATACAGATATTTCCTTACTGTCTATACTTCCTTTTATCAGGATGTAATTACCTTCCCTATCTCTTTTAACTAGATTTATTTTTACTTTGGCTTTGTTGGATATCATGATTGTGACTCCTGATTTCTTTTTGTCAGTTGATGCCCAATAGATTTGGCTCCACCCTCTTACTTTCACCCTATGTGTATCTACCTTCCTCATGTGTGTTTCTTGTAGACAGCATATGGTAGGGTTTTGGATTCTAATCCACTCTGCTATTCACTTGCATTTTATGGGTGAATTCATTCCATTCACATTCAGAGTTATGATTACTAGCTGTGTATTTCCCAGCATTTTGATTTCTGCTCCTGTTCCTGCCTTTTGTGACAAGGAAATCACTTTAAAAGACTGATATATATTAATTTAAGGTCGCCAAGGAATTCAGCTATGTAATTCCTAAATGAAAACTCAAGTCAGCAGTCAACCTTTTATGGAGTTTAATTACAAACAGGAGGAAGAAAGGTATAAGAGTTAGAGAAAGAGAGAGAGAGAGAGAGAGAGAGAGAGAGAGAGAGAGAGAGAGAGAGAGAGAGAGAGAGAGAGAGAGAGAAAGGGGAGAGAAGGGAATAGGGCTTAAATACCCCTTCTGTTTAGGCTGGGCCAAAAGGCCCAAGCCCTTAGATAGCTGAGGCAAAGAAAAGAGATCAGTCCCTATCACTCATGTGACCAAAATGGAGAAACAGTCTCATGGGCCTCCACCTCCAGCTTCCTTCAGAGCAAACTTCTCAAAGCACCACCTCTCATAGCAAAAACCTCTCCAACCAACCACCCTCAGTCCTCAGACTCCTCTGTCTTTAAGGAAACAATCCAAGTTCCCTCCCCTCAGTTCTCACATCTACCAATCACTGTCCATGTCTTCCCTGTGCAAATGGTGGCTCTAGCTTAACCCAGGACTGCCCAGAGGTCTGTGGCTTTGCACATGTCTGTTGAATGTCATATTCTCAAATAATTAAATCTTGATCCTTTGCTGCAGCCCTTCCTAAATCCTGTTAGGACTGAGTGGGGTGGAAATTGTATTTTCCAAGACCTGGTTCTGTCATTCCAAGTATCTCTATTGTATCAATTCTAAAATCAATCATGACTCAAAGAAATTCCTGTTCTATGCTTAAGCATAGGTCAAAGCCCTTTCCATTGTTCAGCAAAAGGTTTCTGTCCTAAAGTAATCTTAGGAAGGGAGGAGGAGGAACCTCCCATGCCAATGGGGTTCACATTCCAATAGAGTTCCCACTATCAATAGGAAATTTTTCAAGTATGAAATTTCCCAATGGTGAAATTTCCAACATTTATAAGTCTAAGAAATTTTAAGGTTTACACTTTTCTTCTTTCACTATTTCCTTCTACACCAATGTTTGCTTTTAAACAGTCCCCCTTATTCCCACCCTTATTTTACTTCCCTTTCTACTCCTCCCTTCTTTTTCCCCCCTTATTTTCCTGTAGTGTTTCTAAAATTACCCCCACCCCCTCCCTCTCTTGTATTGCTTCCCTCCCCACCAGACCCTTTGTTACCCTTCTACTCCCCTATAGGGCACAAATCTATCCTCTGCCCCCAATGGATTCGATTATTTTTCCTTCTTTGAGTCAATTTCAAAGCACAGAAAAGTTGAGTATTTCCTGTCTCAGTCCTCTATACCCTTCCAGTGTATTGATGTTCTCCCCCCTCCCACCATGAGCTTCTTCATGACATATAAATTTACCCCCATTTGTTTCTTTTCCCATTTCTTTTAATATTAATCTATTTTAAGCTCTAGTTATATATCTATATCTATATATATGCATACTCATGTGTATGTATTTTTGCATGCATATATCTATATACCTCTTTATGTCTTGTCCTTTCATCCTATACAGTTTGTCACTGTTCCCTCTAAGTGTAATTCTTTTTGCTGCCCAGGTAATAACAACAGTTTTTAAGAGTTACCAATGACCTCTTTTCTTATAGGGATACATATCATTTTAACTTATTGAGTCTCTTAAATTTTTTTTGTTTTTCTTTTTCCCCTCTTTTTTTAATTACCTTTTGATGATTCTCTTGAGTTCTGTGCTTGGACATCAAATTTTCTGTTCAGGTCTTGTCTTTTCCTTACGAATTCTTGAAATTCTTCTATCTTGATGAATGACCATACTTTCCCCTGTAAGAATATAGTCAGTTTTGCTGGGTAGTTGATTCTTGGTTGTAGACCTAGTTCTCTTGCTTTCCACAATATCATATTCCATGCCTTTCTTTTTTTCAGTGTGGATGAAGCCAGATCCTGAGTTATCCTCACTGTGGTTCCTTGGTATCTGAATGACTTCTTCTTGGCAGCTTGTAATATCATTTCTTTGGTCTGATAGTTCTTGAATTTCGCTAGAACATTCCGGGGTGTTGTCAGTTGGGGATTAAGTACAGGAAGTGATCTGTGGATTCTATCAATCTCCACTTTTCCCTCTTGTTCTAGGATATCAGGGCAGTTTTCTTTAATAATTTCCTGTAATATAATGTCCTGGCTTTTTCTTTTGTCATGGTCTTCTCGTACGCCAATGATTCTTAAATTGTCTCTCCTTGAATGATTTTCTAAATCCTCTGTTTTGTGAATGAGATGCTTCATATTTTCCTTGATTTTTTCATTCTTTTGGTTTTGCTTTATAGGGTCCTGCTGCCTTGTGAGGTCACTTGATCCTAGTTGTTGTATTCTGGTTCTTAAAGACTGGATTTCATCTTTAATTCTTGGTCATCCTTTTCCTTTTGGTCGGATTTTCTTTGGAGGTCATCTTTCATCTTCTTCACCTTGTCTTTCATCTCCTTTTTCTCATCTTTCATCTTCTTTACCTCATCTTTCATCTCCTTTGCCTCATTTTCCAGCTGATTGATTTTGGCTTTCAAGACACTATTTTCTTGTTTTAGTTCAAGTGCCTCTGTTTCCAGATGACTTATCTTAGTTTTTAAGTTCTTTCCCCAATTGTCTTCAGCCTCTCTTAATTCTGTTTTGAATTGCATTTTGATTTCTTCCAAAACCTGTATCCAATTAACTGGGATTTCTGATTTTTCCTTTGCTGATGCCTCCCCCTCTGTTTCATTTGCTCATTACTTGTGCAGAAGCTGTCTATTGTAATTTCATTCTTCTTTTTCTGTTGTTTGCTCGAGTTTACTCCTTCTTTTCTCCTCATATTTGTCTGTGCTCTTGCTCCTCTCATTTTTTTTTTTGGTTTGGGGGCTCTCAGTCTCCCCTCTTGGAGCTTTGTCAGATCTCTTGGTACAGTCTCTAGGGGAGGAATGTTAGCTTCCCTGTTCTCTGGAGACTTTTGATCAGATTAAGTTCAACTGAGTTGGGCTGTATGTGCTCTGAGGCCAAAGACTCCTGGAAGGCTGGGCTGCCCAGGCTCTCTCCAGTTCTCTCTAGCTGTTTCTCTGCAGTCCGCAAGGTTCCCCTGTGGCTTTGCCCACCTTCCTGAGCTCTGAGGAGTCCTGATGGGATTATGTTCAACTGGATTTGTCTGTATGTGCCCTGAGGCAACAGTGAAACTGGAACCAGATGGAGGGACCCAGCCACAGCCCTGGTCTCTCCCTGGCTTCCTCCCCGCTGTCCATGCTGGATGCTCTGAGCCTGGCGCCCCGCTACTCACAAGGTAGACCCTCCAAACCAGCACCTTTGCCCACTTAGAGGTTCCCACTGCAGTTCGGGGCTCAGCCTTCTGGGTTGGGGGGGGAGGGTTCCTGGGACTTTCCCTCTACCTTCCCCTTAGTCCTGAGTATTCTCAGATTCTGGCTTTTGGGGTGCGTACCTTTTTATTTGAGTCCAGAAGGAGGGTTCCCCGCCTCTGTCCTGTTGTTCAGTTTGAATTTTGGTGCCCTAGGAGTATTCAGTTTGTAATTGGTAAGGAAGGGTTTTCTGAGGTCTGAACTTTTGCTGCTTGCTAAGCCGCCATCTTGACTCCCTACTCCACCATTACCTTTTAACTCAACTACAATTCTACAATTGAATTAGCATGCTCATAAGATTAATTTGGCAACATGAAGGAACAGTTTGTTTTAGTGGCATTGGTTTGATTGCATATACTCTGGATGGTATCTCATTTCATATTAATGATCTTTTAATAAATGGTGCCCTAAAGTTAGCATCTGATTCTAATAGTTGAAATGCCAATTGTTTTAATATCAGGAAAATCAGAAAAATACATCTTCATCATGAGAACTTCTTATTATAGAAAAGAGTAGAATAACCTATGTTACCTCAGTCGTCTAAGACTATGACTCTTGATATGATGTGAAGGGAGCAGAAAAAGGGATAAACCTATGACTTCCATGTTGATTATATCTGATTGATTACTGATTTATCCTTATCCCTCAGATTAAGTATATACTCATAGACTAATCAGTTTCATAGGATTAAATGACTAGAATAAATATCTAGGAAAAGTTCATCTCTCCATCCATTTTTAAAATTTATTCATTTTTTTCTGCCTCTGTTTCTATCTTTATCTCTCTCCTCTGTCTATCTCTATATCTGTCTCTGTGTCTCCATTTATTTTTGCTTCATGCCCATCCCAGGCAGAAGTAATTCATTGCTATTTTTGATGGTTTTTAGATAACTTTTCTTCATCTACTAGGGACAACTATTCTGCATGCTTTGTTTAAATCAACACTATTGTAATATTAATATAAATGTCCTTTTGTTCTATTCTCATTCACCATGAGACTAAAATATCCATAGATATGGACTATCAATCAAAATAATGAATTAGACTTTTCTTTGGTGTTTAATTTTAGTCACATTTTAGGATACCCACTCTCTCTCCTTCTCTATTCCTTCTTTAAGAAAATGTAGTTAAAATAATACTTTTCTGGAATTAGAGGCATGTGGTAAAACCCCAGTTTAGCATTCACTCTTCTTCACACTAATTCTTCACATTTTCATCTTTAAGATTTCCCTCTTTTTTCTCTTCCCTCTATATTCCCTCTTTTTTGTTGTTCTCTTTTTATTCAGTCCTTTAACACATTAGCTTTTAAAACCTATGTAATCTGGATTATTTTTCAAAGGTATTTGAATAGTTTATTCCTGGCTTCTAGAAGTATTTTCTCTCTGACCTAGAAGTTCTGTAATTTGACTATGATATTCATTAGAATATTCATTTTGGAATCAATTGCAATAGGTTATTGGTCAATTCTTTCATTTGGATCTAAGATACTAGGACAGTTTGCTTTTATAATTTTTTTGAAATATGTCAAGACTCCTTCTTTGATCACAGACTTCAGGCCATTTAATAATTATTAAATTATTACTATTTGATCATTTTTCCTGATTGGGTTTTTTTTTCTGACAAAATGGGTAACTTGTTCAATTTTTTTATTTTTAGTTTAAAACTCATATTTAATTCTTAATTTTACCATAACTCCTGGAATACTTTATTTCTATTTGTACAATTTTAATTTTTATGGGTTGATTTTGTTAAATTTTATTTATGGTTGGACTTGAATATTAAATTTGTCATTGTCAGGGATTTAATTTCTAAATCCAAAAATGAATTACTAAAGTAAAATTGAATTTATGCTAGTTTATTTACAAAAGAGGGAAGATATTAAGGAATGAGAGAAAGGGGGAGAGAGAGTTCTGGCTTCCTCAGAACCAGGTAGAAATTCTAAGCCCCAGACAGAGGAAATGAGTCTCAAGACAATGGGCCTTTCTTGGAGGTTCACACCTCCAGAAAGAGCAAGGAAATTAAGTTAGCCTTTAACTCACCAAGATGACTGTCTAAAAGGAAAACAGTCTGAGGTCTCCTGCACATGGTCCTCCAGGGGTCCAGTTCCACAGCCAAGTGTCTTCAGTCCAAGTCTGAGTGTCTGTCTTCCAGTTTCTCCTCAAGTGTCTGTCTTCCAGGCCAACTCCAAGTGACTGATCTTCCAGTCTCTCCTCTGAGTGACTGAATGATCTTGATCTATCCATATGACCCATGTGTGCCTCTGTTTCCTCTATTTAAAGAACTGTTTCTCTTGTATTACCTCCTCTAAATTTTACATCTACCAATCACAACAGACTCTCCTCTTCAGGACTGCCCACTCAATGTATGAAATATGTGTTCACACCTTTTGTAGCTGGTTAATAATGTTTTTTGTGGTTAGTTATCACCTTTTTGTAGTTAAAATGGATAGATCTACTTTAAATACTGAGTTAACACTTTGGGGATTAAAATCTAAAAATAGACAGGGGATTACATTTTAATCTTCACAATAAAGGAAGAGCTAAGTACCTTCATTGTTACAATCAGGAGAAAGCCAAATCCAATCTTCACAATTTTCATCAGTCAAGTTTGACTATTCTTTTTCCATTTGATCAATTATTTTTGTTTTTTTCCCAGTGGTCATTTTCTTAAGGAATTTTGTTCCTCTTTTTCCAAACTATTATTTTTCTTTTCATAATTTTATTACATAACTCATTTATCTTCATGATTTTTACTATTATTCTTATCTGAATTTGAAAATCAGTTTTTAGGTAATTTTCCAATTGATAAATATTTAAAGACATGAATAGGCAATTTTCAGATGAAGAAATCAAAAAACTATAAAAAATAGAAAAGTATTCTAAAACCCTCTTGATTGGGGAAATGTAAATTCAAACTACAAGAAGTAGGGTGAAAAAATGAGTGGATAAGGAAGAAATCTTAGGAGAAAGGAGAACTGAACTATTTCAAGAATTATGAGGGCACAGTTGTGGGAATTAAGAAGGGATTTTTGAAAAATAGATAGAATAAGAATTCAAAGGTAAGGGGGAAGGGACAAGGGAGGAACATTTGGAAAGGTGGTACAATTTGGAACTAGGAAGGCAAAGGGAGAGGATGAGTGAGAATTTATGGGAAGGGTTGTGAATTGGGGAGGTATTAGTCAAAGGAAAATGGAAACCTGAGGAAACATATTGCAGAAAGAAAGATAGAGGGGTACAAACAATAAAAAGATATAAAGTAGATGGAAATAAAGAGCTAATGAGTATATCATTGAGTGAGAGGAGAGTGGGACACAGTCATTCATGGGAAGAAAATGGATAGCAGAAAGAATGAAAAAACCAGAACCTGACATTGTGTGACACCATGATCTCTGATAGAGTTGGGGCTAAAATGAATATAATTAAAAGGGAGGAACAGGGTAACAATTAGGTTGAAGAGTACTATGTGGAAGGAAGGATTAGCAGAATTGGATATAAATTTAAGACTTCCCTTTCATCAACTGCCTCAAAACACTTTTCTTTTTCCTTTACTTCTTTCAGTTATATTGGACTGATTATTTCACTGATGTAGAAAAGTCTGTAAAGGAAATTCCTTTAAAACTGGCAACAATGATAATCTTTAAGATATGCACAGAGAGTTGATTTGTCTAGAATCACACAGTCAGTCTGACTGACTCCAGATATGTCTACACTATTTCCTATTATGTTGAATAAATAACAATATTATGTTGAATAAATAACAATGCAAATTAAGTATTAATAAAAGTCAAGTAGTCTATGGTAAATGAAGAAGAAAAGATTGTTTCTAGCCTCTTGCTACTCAGGGGCAGTAAATATGTGATTAATCTGATTCTTTGGAGACTCAATTTAATCTAAACAAATGTTTGATTTTTTTATAATATTTAGATTCACTCTTGCATTGGATATATCTGAGGTATACTTCTGGGAGCTCTCTTTTGATCATCATACTTTAGGAGAGCTGCCAGGGGATTATTTTCAGATTTCCCACCTGGCTGCTTTCCTAGACTTCATCATGTCCAGAAACCCATAATTCTTGAAGATTAAATCAACTGAAAAACTCCTACTACTTAAGATCATTTCTAATTTCATCACACTTCTGTAGGCTACTTAACTTCATCATGTCCCTATGATGCGTATCCTCCCCCATTCATTACTCTCCACTCATTTCACCTTCTTTTCACATGTTATCTCCTCAATTAGACTAAGAACTTTGAGGCCAGGGATAATATTATGAGGGTTTTTTTTTTAAATCATCTACACTTACCAGTGCCTTACATATAGTAAGTACTTAATAAATATTTATTCTCTGACTGAAATTTTCTTTATCTATTCTTTTACCTTCAACAATCATGAGAGTTTATTTTGTTTTTTAAACAACTTGAAACTCAGAAACAACATATACATATGTGTACACACACACACACACACACACACACACACACACACACATATATATATATATATATATATATATATATATATATATATATATATATATATATATATATATATATATATAGTTAGAAGTGTCATTTGACCGGTTTTTTTTTGTCTCTAGGTTCCATAGAGATCGGGAGTCTCTCTGTGTCTCTGAGACTGGCAGTTCAGAATAGCTGACAGTTTGGGGAATAGTGTAAAAGTTAAAATTAATCTCAATAATTAAAATATATTTTAGGAGATTTATTAATGATCATTAGAAGTAAAGGAATAAGAAGGTAATAAATAAAAAAAACATGGGCCCATGGCTAATCAGCTTGTTCAAAAAAACCCCTCTTACCACAACCATACTTGCCAGGAAGCCAAAGAGGCTGAGCAGGATCACCCACTGAATTTATCCCCTGTCTACAGGAAGTATGTAATGACAGGAAGTCAGTGGGTTCCCAAAAATGTAGTTCTTTTTTAGGGTAACATTTTCAATTATTCAATAGAGAAATGGGATTTAAAGCCTTAGCCTATAAGGAGATGGTAGGTAATTAATGCTCATTAATTAATTTAGATAGGTAGCTATATAGTTATTAAATTATTAGATAATCAGTGTAGACAGAGTCATCCAGGCCCTGGCAGAAGAAACTGCCCTTGAAGGCAGATAGATTTAGAGTTTTTTAGAAATTTTAGTTGGGATTGGGATTTTAGGTATAATTATAAGATCACTCTCACTTTCCTCCTTTCTATCTCCTATCTGAATTTTCCTCAAATAAACTAATTGTTTTATGTTTTATCAAACTGATCTCCTGACCTTTGTTCAAACTCCTACCAAAACTTTTAACCCTTCACTGATCATTAATTCATGCCTGTAAAATGGATGGTAATTTGAGGACTTTCTCCAAAGTTTATGAAACAAGAATTTAAAAGATTAAATTAACATTGAAGTATGTTTTTTGTTGGTGTTGGTATTTAATCATTCAGTCTTCTATTCTTTTGTGACTCCAAAGAGAAATCTAATTCTGACTCCATTTACTCTTCCTTAATTTGTCAGAAAGCAATGGGAGCAGTTGTAATGATCTTAGCTTGTTTGGTGGTTGGCTTCAAATCAGATTTTACATTCTTTTTTGTACTCATCAAGAAGCTTCTTAATTCTTCTTTACTTTATGTCAGCAGTGTTATTACCTAAATATTTGAAATTTTTGATATTTCTTCCAGTAACATTAATTATGACTCTTGATTCACCCAACCTAGAATTTCACATGATATAAACACATGTAGGTTAAATAAATAAGGTAATAATATATGACCTTGCTAAATTCCTTTTCCATTCTTAAGTCAATCAGTTCAATGTGCATTTCTAACTGTTGCTACTTGACTTGTATATAGTTTCCTAAGGAGATAAAATGATTTAGCACTCCCATCTCTTTGAGGATATGTCATATCTCTACCAATAAGTAGTTTCTACACATAAAAATAAAGATACATCAGATCACTTTGTTTCCATTGCTCAAATTCTATGATTCTCATTGTCAGAATATAGCCTCTCCAGGATTTCTTCCAAATCCCATTCATTTTGGTAGATTGCTTCCCTAGAATATGGCTAACTAATTCTCCTCTTAGGATTATAAGGGTTATGGGGTAACCATTATAATGATTATGGGGTAAACCTTAGGGTCCATTATTGATTTCTGGTCCAGTAGTTCTTTTTTATTTTTAGTACTCTTTATTCTTTGCCAATTAGACAGCTGGAGTTAATCAGGATTTTTAAAAAGTATATTTGAGGTTGAATATTAAAAAAATAGTTGCTAAAAAACCACTTTCCTCCAAAAAAGTCTAAGAGATACTCTCACACAAATATATATATGTATATACATATATATGCATACATGCATACATATATACACAAATTATAAGGAAAGATGAGTGCTAGCTTAGTGTGGAAGAGAAAAATTGAGAATGATTTTGGAGCAGCTGTCAGTTAAACAAAATATTCTATTTGGAATGTTACTCTTAGAAACAGTTGGAGGAAAAGCCAACTTCTGGCCAAACCCTGGTTACCTTGTTTTCTTGTATCAGGGAAGGAAGAAGGAGTTTTTCCTCTCTTGGACTTTGGAAACTCAAGCTGGAGGTGGCCTGGTGACTTTGTAGGCGGAAGAAAAGGACAATCATCCAGATATCTCTCTGATTTGCTCTGTTGATGATAGTGACTGAACTTCCAGACCTATCAGACATTTCTCTCAATTTGAACTATATTCCAAAATTCTCCAATCTAAGAATCACTGTAATATTAGGGAAATCCCCAACCCTCTTACCTCCATTCTCTATCTTTTCCTATCTTCTCCAAATAAACCCCTTACTTAAGATAAAGAAGGGTAAGATTATTTCATATGAAACATCATAAACTCACCCCTGAGTGATTTAGAAAGAAGGAGGAGGAGGAAGGGGGGGTGGAAGATGAAGGGAAGAAGAGGGAGGAAGGGAGGTATAGAGGGAGGAAGGGAATAGATAAAAGAAGATAACTGCCTGATCTTTAGTTATCAATCACTAATCAATATAGTCAATATAGTCCCTATTATTATTATTATTTACTGCATTAGAAAATAAATGTGGTAAAATTGCAGTCCAGATCCTGGTTATGTGGAAGTTCTTAATTCTTTCTGGACACTTCATGAAGTTTTCCAGCAGTATTCAAAGATCTCTTCTGAGTCCTAAGAGTAGTAAACCTCTTAGTCCTGAACCCACATCTCCTTTCATACTAAAGAGATCACTCTCTGAAGATACTTTAGCTCATCAAATCTAGTTTTTCCTCTCTCCGTTATTATGTAGATACATTATTTGTTTCCCATTCATTTTCTCTAGTGGCATAATTAATCATGAGATAGATAAAACTGAATATTATACTTTTTCTGGGTTCACTTTTGCTACTTCTTTGTATCCTGTTTAGAGGTATAAAAATCTGGATCCTTGAAGCAATTTCAAAGCTTAACTAATTGCTGCAATGTTTCTGCTAGATTCTCTTTGCTGATATATAAGGCTAGAAATATGTCTAACATTTTCAATTCATATGTGTCATCATCTTATTTCATTCAGTGAATCCTAGCACTTCCCAACTAGTTTGACTAGTTTGTTCACATATAATTTAATGTACACCTTTGATTTATTTCAAAAGTGGTGTGAAGGAGTTGAAATATATACACATATATTGAATAATGCTTCAATTAAAATATCTTACCTTATTAAAGTATCAGGTTCAGAGTATACTGTTGTGAATATTAATAACTACTTCATATATTGCACTAAGCATATGACAGGCACTATGATAGGCACTTAAATTTTACCATATTCATTTCTCACAATAACCTTAAAAGGTAGGTGTTAATATAATCCCATTTTACCATTGAGGTAATTGAAATAAACAGAGAATAAACAATTCACCCAAGGTTACACAGTTAGTAATTATCTGACATTGGATTTAAATTCAAGATTTCCTGGCTTCAAATGAATCTATTCACTGTACTAATTAGCTGTCTCTAAATATATTATTACTTCCATTGGTTGAAGTATAAGGGTATAAGATGCCCTTATGCCAGAAACCATTTTGTTACACTTTGAGTTCAAATAATAAGCTGAACATATTTCTAAATTTAAGGGAGAGTATGGGTCATGAAATTAGTTTGCATAGATATTATCTGTATACCTACATATGCCTACAAGTCATAGCAATAAATGTGTACATATTTTAAATGTAATGATATTATATATTTATGTGTAATATATTAGTTTTCATATTAATTGCACACATGAAAAGACTTCTGATTGGTTTCCAGTTATTCTCAATTGTAATAATGAAATTAAGTGAAGAAAAAAACATACCCTTCTACACATTATCTTTTCTTTTAACATTTTGAATTCAAACCATTCTTGATTAAATATTCTTTTTTCATTGATTTATTTAGAACACACATCTATAAGTATTTTAAAAATAAATTCATGTTTGCCTAAAAGTCAAATAATGTACAAGTGAATTATTTTAAATCAAAGAATTCATAATAAAAAAATCTATCCCCTGCTATAGAAGGATCTGATAGAATCTCAATGAAGAATGGTAGTCCTCAATCTCCATTGAGATTCTATCAGATCCTTCTATAGCAGGGAATATTTGATTAACTACAGATATATGACATTGCTTTGTTTTGATGCTTTAAAGCACAGAAACAAAATTTTAATTTACCTAAAAGGTGCAAGTGTTTGGAGTTGGATCCTCCAACTTTCCCTTCTCAATAACATACTTCTCTACCTTCACTTTTATGTCTAGGAAGTCATACACACTACTAGAAAGAATTCAAGTAGCCTCATAATTTTCTTAATTTAGCCAAGCATTTCACTAAATAAGGAATAAATACATATTTATCCATCCTTCTACTTTTGAAACTTATCTATTTGTACATGTGTCTTGTAGAGGTAAATAGCAATTACTGAAAATTAGTACAAAGAAGCCTTTTTGATGAATATGCCCTCAATTGCTTTGTTAGCTTGAATACTATTAAAAATTATCATTGAGTAACCTCAAACACAGTCCAGCTATTCCCAATTGCTAACATTGTGTAGAAAGGACTGTGTATGAAAAGGAACAATTTTATGCAAAGCCACTTTATCATTTGTTTATGTAATAAAAATAAAGCATGATATCTAATTAGCATAGAGGGAGAAGACACTTTAGAACTCATGTACATGAACTTTCTTTTTCTATAGATGAAGGAACTAAATCAGAAAAGTGAACTCTAGGAATTTTTCCTGAGCTGACTTAGCCCATTAAGGAGAACTCAAATCCAAGTACCTTTATTCCTATAGCTATACTATTTAACCTATGCTAAACTGGTTTTCCACCCCTGACACCCCATACTCTTCTCCAACTTAAAAAAATGTTACTTGAAAATAGCTTGTTGTTCCTTAGTTGTGAAGAGGTAAGGGAAGAAGGATCTGAATTAGATATATCAACAAACCAAATCTTTAAACATGAATGAATAATCAAACACAATACAATGAGACACATATTCATGTGATTATTTTGGCACTACACAAACCTTTCTTTTCTATTGTTGGGCAGGATTGGGTAAGGGCCCCTCCAAGTGACAGAAAATATCAATGATGTTTCATTCTTTCAAATGCTAAAGAAAAAAATAGTTAAAACTAATTGGAAACTCATTACTGTCAAGAAAGAGCAGAGAGCAACTAACTGGGCTGGGGTTCAATTTCTTCAATCAAGAATTGACAGTTTTTATGATCTTTTATACGTTGGATATTTTCCCAGCACAGGATGTCAAATATAGAAAATATTGATAGTCATGTTGCAAAGTAATTGAATAATGATAATGTCTTCAACACAGACAAAAGAAACATTTATATATATATATATATATACATATATATATATATTACATATATGAACACAACATTTTAGGATTGTGATGTGTTAGAATTATAACTATTTTTCCTGTGTAAAAAGACTTGGAAACCAGCTATTTCCTTGAGTTATTAAAAGAATTTTATGTTTGAATAGGGACAGAATGGGTGCAAAAATTTCTCCTAGTTCATTCAGGCACATTCTAAAGATGGAAGAATTAATGCTACTTAACTTGAATTTTTAGAAATTTTTCCCCAAGTCATTGAATATCACTTTTTAAAGTATTATGTAACCTTTGAGCAATGATGTTGGATCAATCAGTGAAAATAAGTTTTAATTAGAAATCTTATGGTGTCACATACTTTCTAAAGAGTTTTGTGAAAAGAATTAAATTGGTAGTCAGAAGAAATAGTTCAGGTTCTAGAATTGCCAATCAGTGCATCACCCTCTAAAATTTATTTAACTTTGCAAGAATTCAATTTCCTCCTAAGTCAAATGAAGATTTTGCAGCATGATTTTCATGATCCCCAGCAAGTCTAAATTTCTTGTATTTTATTTGATTCTTGAGGTAATAGGGAGGCACTAGAATTTATTGAGTATATGGGTAATATGGTTTGACCAACACTTTAATAAAAATCACTTTGGCAATTGAGTGGTGGTTGGACTGGAGAAGTGTAAACCTTAAAATTTCTTAGACTTATAAATGTTGGAAATTTCATCATTGGGAAATTTCATGCTTGAAAAATTTCCTATTGAGAGTGGGAACTCTATTGAAATGTGAACCCCATTGGCATGGGAGGTTCCTCCTCCTCCCTTCTTAAGATTACTTTAGGACAGAAACCTTTTGCTGAACAATGGAAAGGGCTTTGACCTATGCTTAAGCATAGAACATGAATTTCTTTGAGTCATGATTGATTTTAGAATTGATACAAAGGAGATACTTGGAATGACAGAACCAGGTCTTGGAAATTGCAATCTCCACCCTACTCAGTCCTAACAGGATTTAGGAAGGGCTGCAGCCTAGATCAAAATTTAATTATTCCAATCTCTACCCTACACAGGGTAACAGGATTTAGGAAGGGCTGTAGCAAAAGATCAAGATTTAATTATTTGAGAATATGACCTTCAACAGACATGTGCAAAGCTACAGACCTCTGGGCAGTCCTGGGTTAAGCTAGAGCCACCATTGGCACAGGGAAAATGATGGACAGTGATTGGTAGATGTGAGAACTGAGGGGAGGGAAATTGGATGGTTTCCTTAAAGATAGAGGGGTCTGAGGACTGAGGGGTGGTTGGAGAGTTTTGGCTCTGAGTGGTTGGAGAGGTGCTCTGAGAAGCTTGCTCTGAAGGAAGCTGGAGGTGGAGGCCCGTGAGACTGTTTCTCCATTTTGGTCACGTGAGTAATAGGGACTGATCTCCTTTCTTTGCCCCAGCTATCTAAGGGCTTGGGCCTTTTGGCCCAGCCTAAACAGAAGGGGTATTTAAGCCCTATTCCCTTCTCTCCCCTTTCTCTCTCTCTCTCTCTCTCTCTCTCTCTCTCTCTCTCTCTCTCTCTCTCTCTCTCTCTCTCTCTCTCTCTCTCTAACTCTCATTCCTTTCTTCCTCCTGTTTGAAATTAAACTCTATAAAAGGTTGACGGCTGACTTGAATTTTCATTTAGGAATTACATAGCTGAATTCCTTGGCGACCTTAAATTAATATATATCAGTCTTTTAAAGTGATTTCCTTGTCACAGAAGGGAGGTATTTATGGCAGAATGACCAATGAGGAAGCTATAGAAACTAAGAGCCCAGGAATGAAGTGACAAGAGTTTATATCAGGGTAGTGACAATATGAGATAAGGGAGAATATTTATCCTGCAAATATGTAATCAACAAACCCTGGAAACATATTGGATATGAGGAAGGGAGATTTACTGATGAATCTAGGAGGAAACCTATATTGAAAACATGATGGAATGGAGGTGCCCTTGACAGTAATAGTGATATTTGGAAGAAAGAGGAGTTAATGAGTTTATTTTTGGACCTCTTGTGTATAAGATATCTACTGAACATTCAGTTCAAGATGGCTAAAAAGCAGCTAGAGGTGTGAGTCTGAATGTCAGCTAAAAGTATACATATGGTTTGAATCTATGGCACTGATAACTTCAACAACTGAAGTAACAGAGGGAGAAAAGAAGAGGGGTCAAGAAACAAATCACCTGCTAGGATGCTTTTAGATTTTTATAATATCACTCATCATTAGTGATAAAGGCAAGAAAAAATGAAATTCAAAATTCTAAGAACAGATAAACCACTGGTCACTTAAGGAAAATATTCTATTAAGTTGAACATAATTTTAAAGGGTAACATAAGTTATAATTAGAATTGATTACTTATTACTTTAAGACTTTTTAGTGTTAGTGAAACTTCCACTATCATTTTAGTTTGAATACTCCATTTTAAAAAGCAGTTATTCTTAGTACTAAAGAATTCATACTGAAAAAAAATCTATCCACATCCAGAGAAGGAACTGTGGGAACAGAAACACAGAAGAAAAAACATATGATCGGTCATGTAGTTCGATACGGATATGATTTGGGGTTTGATGTTAAAAGGTCATTCTACCACAAAAATAAATAACATGGAAATAGGTTTTGAACAATGATACATGTATAATCCAATGAAATGATGTGTCATCTCCAGGAAGAAGGAGGGAAGGGAAAAGAATCATGAATCATGTAACCATGGGAAAATATTCTATATAAAAAAAAGAAAAAAAAGAATTCATGCCTTACATTCTATCAGTGAATAACACTTCTCACCTAGATACATTGTAGTACCCCATTAAGAGGACAAATAAAGGTAGAGGGTGCATTTTTATAGTGTTCCTTATGGACCAGAACTATTCTGAAAGTTTTATCTCATTTGCTTTCTCCAAAGTTATAAATTATTTCATAGTTGACAAATACAATAGCCTTTTCTCGATTCCCATTTTCCTTGGTCTTCTGGACATTTATCATCTTCTCCTCCTTGAAGGTCTCTTCTCTCTAGGTTTCCATGATACCACTCTCTCCTAGTTCTCCTTCTTCAATCCTTAATAAAAGTTTATTGATTGATTTGATATGCATAATAATTCTACAAAGAAGGTATTATTATGCTAATTTTATAATTGAAAATTAAGCAAAAAAGATATTAAGATCTCTCCAGTTCACAAGAAATTCCTCTGTTTCACTATTCCTTTCAGCACAATAATATTCCATCACCATCAGATACCACAATTTGTTCAGCTATTCCCAAATAGATGGACACCCCCTTGTTTTCCAATTTTTTGCCACAGGCTATAAATATTTTAGTACAAGTACTTTTCCTCATTTTCTCTTTGTGGCACAAACCCAACAGTGGTATGGCTAGGTCAAAGGGCAGACATTCTTTTAAAGCCGTCTGTGCATACTTCCAAATTGCCCTCCAGAATGCTGGGACCAATTCACAACTCAAAAAGCAGTGTATTAGTGTACCAATTTTGCCACATCCCCTCCAATATTTATTACTTTCCTTTGCTGCCATATTGACCAGTCTGCTAGGTGTAAGGTCATATCTCAGAGTTCTTCTAATTTGCATTACTCTAATCAGGAGGGATTTAGAGCACTTTTTCATGTGTTTTTTGATAGTTTCAATTTCATCATGTGAAAACTGCCATTGACCATTTTTTGATTGAAGAATAACTTGATTTCTTTTACAAATGTGGCTTAATTCCTTGTATATTTTGGAAATTAAACCTTTGTCAGAGAGTTATGTTTTAAAAAATTCTACCCCACTTCATTGATTTCCTTCCAATTTTGATTGCATTGGTTTTGGTTGTACGAAAACTATTTAATTTCATATAATCAAAGTCATTCATTTTACATTTTGCAATGTTCTCTATCTCTTGCTTGGTCTTAAATTCCTTCCTTTCCATAGATCTGATAGATATACTATTCTATGTTCACCCAATTTCTTTATGATTTCACTCTTTATATTTAAGTCTTTTTCCCATTTTGAATTGATCCTATTTTACAGTGTAAGATGTTCATCTAAACCTATTTTTTCCATAACACTTTCTAATTTTCCCAGCAGTTTTTGTCAAATAGTGAGTTCTTTTCTGAAAATGTGGGATTGGGGGGTTTATTGGACACTAGCTTGCTGAGGTCATTCATCCCTAGTCTATGCCATTGACGCATCCTTCTGTCTCTTAGCCAGTACTATATTGTTCAGATAACCACTGTTTTATAGTACAGTTTAAGATCTGGTACTGCTAGGCCCCCATTTTTCTTTTTTTTTTATTATTTCCCTTGATATTCTTGATCTTTGGTGCTTCCAGGTGAAATTTGTTATATATTTCCTAATTCTATTAAATAAGTTTTTTAGTACTTTGATAAGTATGCCACTGAGTAAGTAGATTAATTTTAGTACAATTGGAATTTTTATTATGTTAGCTTGTCCTACCCATGATTAAGTAATGTTTTTCAAGTTATTTAGATCTAGTGTTAATTATTTGAAAAGAGTTCTATAGCTGTACTCATTTAATTCCCACTTGTCTTGGCAGATATATTCCTAAATATTTTGTCTGTGGTGATTTTAAATGGGATTTCTCTTTCTAACTCTTACAGCTGAGTGGTGTTGGAAATATATAGACATGTTAATGATTTATTTGGATTTTTTTGGATTTTGCAACTTTGCTAAAGTTGATTGTTTCCATTTGCTTTTTAGTTGATTCTCTAGAATTCTTTCAGTAGACCATATCATCTGCAAAGAGTGAGAATTTAGTCTCCTCATTGCCTACTTTAAACCTTTCAATTTCTTTTTCTTCTCTAATTGCTAGTGCTAGTGTTTATAGTGCAATGTTAAATAATAGACATAATATTGGGCATGATAATGGGCATCTTTGATTCACTCCTGTTTTTATTGGGAAGCCTTCTAGCTTGTCACCATTGAATATGATGCTTGCTGATGGTTTTAAATATATACTGCTTATTATTTTTAGAATTGCCCATCTATTCCTATACTTTCTACTGTTTTTAATAGGAACAAACATGTTTTCTAAAAGGCTTTTTCTGCATTTTTGAGATAATCATGTAATTTCTGTTGGTTTAATTATGAATATGGTCAATTCTATGGTTTGTTTTCCCATATTTTTTTTATTTTACATGGAATTCTTCCATTTAATTATTCATTTTAGCACAATTGTATTCCATCAGCAATAGAGACCACAATTTGTTCAGCCATTCTGATTAGAAGGGCAAACCCTGATTTTCCAATTTTTTGCCACCACAGGGAGGATGGCTATAAATATTTTTGTATACATCTTTTTCCTTATTATCTCTTTGGGGTACAAATCCAGCAATGGTATGGCTGGATCAAAGGGCAGGCAATCTTTTAGTGCCCTTTAGGCACAGTTCCAAATTGCCATACAGACAAAATAAGCAAAGAAGGAGTTTTACCAAATTCATTTAATGACAGAGATATGGCACTGATTCCAAAGCCAGGGAGACTAAAAACAGAGAAAGAAAACTACAGACCAATCTTAATGAACAGAGATGCAAACATTTTAAATAGGATAGTAGCAAAAAGACTAGAGAAAGTTATCACAAGGTTTATTCACTATGATCAGGTGGGATTTATACCAGGAATGTAAGGATGGTTAAATATTAGGAAAACTATCCTCATAATTGACTATATCAACAACCAAACCAACAGAAATCCCATGATTTTCTCAATAGATGAAGAAAAAGCCTTTGACAAAATACAACATTCATTCCTACTGAAAACATTAGAAAGTATAGAAATAGATGGGCCTTTCCTAAAAATAATAAACAGTACATATTTAAAACCATCAGCAAGCATTATCTGCAATGGGGATAAATTTGCAGCCTTCTCAAGAAGATCAGAGGTGAATCAAGGATGCTCATTATCACCTATATTATTTAACATTGTACTAGAAATGCTAGCAGTACCAACTAGAGAAGAAAAAGGAATTGACATGATTAAAGTAGGCAATGAGGAGACTAAGCTGTTACTCTTTGCAGATGATATGATGGTCTTCCTAAAGAGTCCTAAAGAATTAACTAAAAGATAGTGGAAATAATCAACAACTTTATCAAAGTTGCAAGATACAAAATAAACCCATATAAATCACCAGCATTTCTATATATGTCCAACCCAACTCAGCTTCAAGAGTTAGAAAGAGAAATTCCTTTTAAAATCACCACAGACAATATAAAATATTTAGGATTGTATCTGCCAATACAAACACAGAAATTATGTGAACACAACTACAAATCACTTTCCACACAATTAAAACTAGAACTAAATAATTGGAAAAGTATTACTTGCTTATGGGTAAAATGAGCTAAGATAATAAAAATGATAATGCTACCCAATTTAATTTACTTATTTAGTGCCATACCTATCAAATTACCAAGAAACAATTTTACTAAATTAGAAAAAAAAATTATAACAAAGTACAGTTAGAAGAACAAAAGATTAAGAATATAAATGGAACTAATGAAAAAAAAATGTGAAGGATGGGGACCTAACAGTATTGGATCTTAAACTGTATTATAAGTCAGTGGTAATCAAAATAATATGGTACTAAAAGACAGAAGGGAGGATCAATGGAATAGACTTGCAGTAAATTTTCTCAGCAAGACAGTCTATGATGAAACCCAAGTATCCCAGCTTTTAGGACAAAAGCCCATTATTTGGCAAAAACTGCTGGGAAAATTGGAAAACAGTATGGGAGAGATTAGGTTTATATCAATATCTCACACCCTACACCAAGATAAATTCAGAATGGGTAAATGACTTAAATATAAAGAAGGAAACTATAAGCAAATTAGATGAACATATAATACTATACCTGTCAGATCTATGAGAAAGGAAAGAATTTATGACCAAGCAAGAGATATAAATATTACAATATATAAAATGAACAATTTTGATTATTTTAAATTGAATTTTTTTTTATTCAAATAAAACCAATGCAACCAGAATTATAAGGGAAGAAATAAAATAGGAAGAAATCTTCACAACAAAAACCTCTGACAAAGGACTAATTTCTCAAATTTATAAGGAGCTAAATCAATTGTACAAAAAAATCAAGCTATTCCCTAATTGATAAATTGGCAAGGGACATGAATAAGCAATTTTCAGAAAAATAAATCAAAATATCAATAAGGCCATGAAAAAGTGCTTCAAATCTCATATAATTAGAGAAATGAAAATCAATACAACTCTGAGGTACCACCTCACACCTAGCAGATTGGACAATATGACAGCAAAAGAAAGTAATAAATGTTGGAGGGGATGTGGCAAAATTGGGGCACTAATGAATTGCTGGTGGAGTTGGTTTTCCTAATATTAAACTATACTTTTTTTCCTGGCATAAATCCCACCTGGTTACAGTGGATAATCCTTGTGATAACTTGCTGTAATAAATTAGCTAGTATTTTATTTAAGATTTTTGCATCTATGTTCATAAAGGAGATTGGTCTGTAGTTTTCTAATTGTTTTTGGTCTGGCTGGCTCTGGAATCAATATCATTTTTTGTGACATAAAAAGAATTAGATAAGACCCTTCTTTGCTTATTTTGTCAAATAATTTGTGAAGTGTTGGGAATAGTTGTCCTTTAAATATTTGATGGAATTCACGTATGAATCCTTCTGGCCTTGGGGATTTTTTCTTAGGAAGTTCCTTAATGCCTTCTTCAATTTCTTTCTCTGAGATAGCAAAATACTTTTTAATAATTAATTTTATTTCTTCTTCATTGGTTGTAATCTTGCCTTTTCATTTTTAGTACTGGTAATTTGATTTTCTTTTTTTGATCAAGTTAATCAACAATTTCTTTAATTTGATTTATTTCACAAAGCCAATTCTTTAGTAGTTTTATTATGTCTAATTTTGTTAATGTCTCCTTAAATTTTTAGGATTTCTATTTTGCTTTTGATTGGAGTTTTTAATTTGTTCTATTTCTAGGTTGTTTTTAGTGGCATATTTAATACATGTATATGCTCTTCTTCTATTTTGATGTAAGCTTTTAGAGATTTAAGTAGTTCCCTAAATACTGCTTAGACTCCATTCAAAAATGTTTTTGTTATGTTTTCTCCTTTCATTCATTGTCTTTAATGACATTTTTAGTTGTTCCTATGATTTATCCCTTGGTTCAATCATTTTTAATATAAGCTTATTTGCACTCCAATTAAATTTTAGTATTTTTTCTCCAGCCTTTTGTTCCATATAATATTATAGCAATATGATAGAATTAGAATGTATTTATTATTTCTTCTTTTCTCCATTTGTTTGTGAGGCTTTTATTTTCTATTGTATGATCAGTTTTTTTGTGACCATATCATGTAGTGCTGAGAAAAAGGTATATTCTCTTCTTTGTCAATTCAGTTTTCCCTTGAGGTCTATTGAGGTCCAAATTTTTTAAAATAGTATTCACCTCCTTAATTTCTTTCCTGCTCATGTTTTGGTTTGATTCATTTAACTCTGAGAGGGGAAGAATAACATATCCTACAAATATAGTTTTATTGTCTCTTTACTCTCATAACTCAAGTAGTTTCTTTTTTGGGAATGTAGAGACCATGCTATTTGTTGCAAATATATTTAATATTGACATTACTTCACCATCTATGATTTCTTTTTTTAATATGTGCTTTCCTTAACTCTTTTAATTAGGTCAATTTTCACTTTTGCTTTTTCTGAGAACATAATTACTATTCCTGCCTTTTAAACTTTAGCTGAATCATAGAAGATATAGTAGATTTAATTCCAATATTTTACCTTTATTCTCTGTGTGTCTCTTTGATCTAAATGAGTTTTTGTTTTGTTTTGTTTTAATTTTTTTGTAGAAAGCATATTGTGGAAGTCTGGCTTTTAATCCACTCTGCTATTCTCTTACATTTTATAGATGAGTTCATCTCATTCACATTCAGAGTTATGATAACCATTTCTGTATTCTCTTCATGTTATTTGCCCCCATTTAACCTCTTTTTCTCCTGTCAGTCTTCCCCTGTTCAAAAATGTCCTGTATGCACCCAAATTCTTGAGTTCCCCCTTCTTTTTTTGTTCCCTCTCCCCTTATTACTTCTCTCATGGGTAAGATAGAATTCTATATCTGAGTGTAACTATTTTTCCCACTGTTTACCAATTATGAAAGTAAAATTCAAACATCTCCTGCCCTTCCATATTCCCTTCCACTATATTAATTTTATATGCCTCTTTATGTAGATAATTTACTTTTTACATTTATTTTTTATGTTTTCCCTATATATTCTCCTTTTATCCTTTCATTTTTTGTATATCATCCCATCAAATTTAACTTACTCTTTTCTCTCTCTCTCTCTCTCTCTCTCTCTCTCTCTCTCTCTCTATATATATATATATATATATATATATATATACGCTCCTATTCTTTGCACTAGTGATAAAACTTTTAAGTATGTTCAGTACCTTAAATATTATAAATACTTTAAGTATTCTGTATTCTCTAAGAATCACAAATATCTTAAGCATCTAAGTTATCACCTTTCTATTAATATAATCAGCTTGATCACATTGTTCCCCTTGATTACCTTAGATTATCTTAAGTATTTTAAATACCTCTCCTATCATAAATATATTAAGTATTCTAGTGATCATTTTCCCATGCACAGTATGTAATCATTTGAAAATCATTGTTTCCCTTGACAACCTTAAATATATTAAGTACTTCAGGTATCTCATAGCATAGAAATCTTAAATCATAGTTATCACTCTCTTATACAGGAGTATGATTAGTTTAAACTCACTGATTCACTTGAATTGTGTTCTGTTTATCTCTTTTGGTTTCTCTTGAGTGTCAAATTTGATCAATGAATTGTTATTTTAGTATTGATCAATTCAGTCACTAAGGCCCATAAACCCTTGTGGTTGCCATTTGTGCCACTACTGTAGAAAGTCTTTCTTCAAGAAATATAGTTTTGAAGGAAAGGTTGAATGTCTCTAAAACATACTTAAATATCTTCACACATGTCTCAGGTTCTTTGTGTTTCTGAAAGTTTCTTCACTCTCCAAATCCTGGAAATCTGCCCTCTATACATTAATTTAGTTTAGCTGTGTCATTCTGAGCAACTTAAATGTCTTCTGATTTTAATAGACTTGTCATTGAGGTTGGAAGTTCAATGCTTAAACATACTGAAATTAATAACATACTGATATAACATACTGATGTATTTCTCAACAGGTCAGTGAACTGACAAATTTATTATAATTTTCCAATTAAATGTTTATTTCTTACTTATGTTCATTTTGTTGTATGTAGGGGTGTATGGGGTGCTCAGGGAGGGGTAGTATCTCTGGTATGGAGGGCTTGTCGTGCCCTTCTAGGGCACCTCTCCAACCTCTGACCCCCACCTGACACCCAGCTCTCACTTGTGGCTCCCAGTAGCTGCTAGCATGAGGCAGTGGCCACACCTGGGCAACGGCTTCGACAGGCCGGCTAAACATTGTGAGAGTAGCCATCGGGTCATCACCGACCCCTGGTGAACCAGGGCTTTGCTCACCCAGCATGTGAAGACTGCTTCAGCAGAACAGGCGGAAGAAACCAATAAGAAGTTTCAACGGCTGAGAGGGTGACGCAGCAAAGCACTGTGGAGTGCTTAGGGCATGTTGGAGCACAAAAGACAACATGGCCATCCAATGCAGCTGAGGCAGTCTCCAGATGTAATGACTTTTCGTGCCAATGGATCCAGGCTTCCAATGCCGAGAGAGTGGGACTGTCTCTGTGCATCAACTTTTCCACTTGAATCTCTTTCACACACAAGTATCTTTATGCACACTCATCTATCCTAACCCTGTCCACTCTCTTCAAGACCTGCAGTGATGGGGGAGTAGCGACACAACAGGTGGAGGTGACCACTGGCAGTTGTAGTCACAATCCTGCACGTAGGCAGCCCACGGACCAGTGGTCACTCGGGGACGTTCGGCAGCATCCTGGGCGACTGAGACCATCGAGCAGTTCTACTCTGACCTGAGTACCCACTCTGAGCAGCCCTCTCTAGGACAGCACTGCTCACCCTATTCAAGGGAGGGGACTAGAAAAGGTGTCCCAAACATTGCCTGCCCTACAAACACCCGGTCAGCACACCGCAGCTGGAGGGTCATTCCTTTAAGCGGTCGAAATCAAAAGAAACATAATACAAAGAAACTCCTACTAGGAGCATGGAACATCAGAACATTACTTGATAGAGAGAATACACCAAGACCTGAGAGAAGAACAGTTCTAATCAGTAAAGAACTGGCGCGATATAACATCGACATCGCAGCCTTAAGCGAAACATGCTTACCAGAAGAGGGATCACTCAGCGAACCCACCACTGGATACACCTTCTTCTGGAAAGGTAAAGCCACAAATGAAGACAGAATCCACTCTGTTGGCCTGGCCATCAAGACCAGTTTGCTCAAACAGCTGCCAGACTTGCCTGTGGGCATCAGCGAGAGTCTCATGAAGATCCGTCTGCTTCTCAGCAAAGACCGGTATGCCACAATCATCATCCCATAGGCCCCAACACTGAGCAGCACAGAGGAGACCATCGAGCAGTTCTACTCTGACCTGAGTACCCACAAATGACAGTGCCCACAAATGACAAGCTGATACTACTGGGAGACTTCAATGCCCATGTTGGCCAGGACCATGAAAGATGGAAAGGAGTGCTCGGCAAACACGGCATGGGCAAAATGAACAACAATGGCCTACAGCTACTCAGCAAATGCTCAGAGTTTGAACTCACCATCACGAACACTGTGTTCAGAATGGCCAACAAATATAAAACAAAACTGGATGCACCCACAATCAAAACAGTGGCATCTCATTGACTACATCATTGTACGCCAGCGAGATATCCAGGATATAAAGATCAACAGAGCCATGAGAGGAGCCGAATGCTGGACAGACCACTGATTGGTTAGAGCAACACTTCAAATGAACATTGTGCCTTGCCATCCAAAATGCACCCAGACAGTTTGCACATTTTACAACTTGAGTCATCTTAGAGATCCATTTTATTTGCAAACATTCCATTCCTGCCTGGATGACAAGCTGTCTGCCAAGGGACCACTCCCTGGAAGCTCAACCGAGAAATGGAACCAGTTCAGAGATGCAGTTAAGGAAACATCAAAGGCAGTCCTAGGCACAAAACAACTCAACCACCAGGACTGGTTTGACAAGAACAACACTGTTATTGAAGACCTATTGAGCAAAAAGAATGAAGCCTTTATGGAGTGGCAAAATAACCCAAACTCTGCTCCTAAAAAGGACAGATTCAAGTCTCTCCAAGACATGGCGCAGCATGAGATCAGGAAGATGAAAGACTGATGGTGGGAAAAAAAGGCAGAAGAAATCCAGCAGTTTGCAGATATGAAAAACTACAAACAATATTTCAGTGCCCTCAAGCCTGTCTATGAGCCATTAAAACCCACCACCACTCCCTTGCTATCCACTGACTGTGACACTCCCATAAAAGATAAAAAAGGCATCAGCAATAGGTGGAAAGAACACTTCAGTCAGCTTCTGAACCAACCCTCTTCAGTAGACCAAAGCGCCCTTGACCAGATCCCCCAAAAACGCACCATTGAAAAATTTGATGTCCCTCCTTCAATAGAGGAAGTCCAAAAAGCCATTAAACAAATGAGTGCAGGCAAGGCACCCAGTAAAGGCAGAATTCCAACCAAGGTGTACAAGGCCTTAAATGGAAAGGCGCTCCAGGCATTCCACATAGTGCTAACCAGTATATGGGAAGAGGAAGACATGCCCCCAGAAGTCAGAGATGCCTTCATCATAGCCCTATATAAGAACAAAGGCTCACAAGCAATCTGTGACAACTACAGAGGCATCTCACTACTCTCCACTGCCGGAAAGATTCTTGCCCGTGTTGTACTCAACAGACTCCTGTCATCTGCTTCAGAGCAGAACCTGCCTGAATCACAATGTGGCTTCCGACCAGATCGCAGCACCATCAACATGGTCTTCACGGTGAGGCAAATGAAGGAAAAATGTCTTGAGCAGAACCTGAGTCTCTACATTGTTTTCATAGACCTGACAAAGGCGTTTGACACAGTGAACAGGGATCCATTGTGGGTGATACTCAGCAAGCTCGGTTGGCAGCAAAATTTGTCAAACTGATCCAGCTCTTTCATGTCGACATGACAGGGGAAGTCCTATCTGGTGGAGAGACTTCTGATCGCTTCAACATCTCCAATGATGTGAAACAAGGCTGTGTCCTCACTCTGGTACTATTCAACCTATGTTTCACCCAAGTATTACAACATGCTGTGATGGATCTAGACCTGGGCGTCTATATCAAATACGGGCTGGATGGCTCATTATTCGACCTTTGCCGCTGTGACAAGGAAATCACTTTAAAAGACTGATATATATTAATTTAAGGTCGCCAAGGAATCAGCTATGTAATTCCTAAATTAAAACTTAAGTCAGCAGTCAATCTTTTATGGAGTTTAATTACAATAGGAGGAAGTAATTAGAGAGAGAGAGGGAGAAAAGGGAGAGAAGGAAATAGGGCTTAAATACCCCTTCTGTTTAGGCTGGGCCAAAAGGCCCAAGCCCTTAGATAGCTAGGGCAAAGAAAGGAGATCAGTCCCTATTACTCACGTGACCAAAATGGAGAAACAGTCTCAGAGGCCCCCACCTTCAGCTTCCTTCAGAGCAAGCTTCTCAGAGCACACACCAACCACACCGACCAACTTCTCAACCCCCACCAAGTATTCAGACTCCCCTATCTTTAAGGAAACCATCCAAGTTGCCTCCCCTCAGTCCTCACATCTACCAATCACCTGTCCATCAATTTCCCTGTGCCAATGGAGGCTCTAGCTTAAACCCAGGACCGCCCAGAGGTCTCTGGCTTTTGCACATGTCTGTTGAAGGTCATATTTTCAAATAATTAAATCTTTGATCCTTTGCTACAGCCCTTTCTAAATCCTGTTAACCTGAGTAGGGTAGAGATTGGAATAATTAAATTTTGATCTAGGCTGCAGCCCTTACTCAATCCTGTTAGGACTGAATAGGGTGGAAATTGATTCCAAGTGTCTCCATTGTATCAATTCTAAAATCAATCATGACTCAAAGAAATTCCTGTTCTATGCTTAAGCATAGGTCAAAGTCCTTTCCATTGTTCAGCAAAAGGTTTCTGTCCTAAAGTAATCTTAAGAAGGAAAGAGAAGGAACCTCCCATGCCAATGGGGTTCACATTCCATTAGTCAAGACCCACTATCAATAGGAAATTTTTCAAGTATGAAATTTCCAAATGGTGAAATTTCCAACATTTATAAGTCTAAGAAATTTTGAGGTTTACACCGCCTGACTGCAAAAACAAAGATGACAGAGAGACTCATCCTGGAAGCTCTCTTCGCAGATGACTATGCTCTCATGGCCCACCAAGAAAATTATCTCCAAACCATTGTGGACAGGTTCTCTACAGCAACAAACCTGTTTGGCCTGACTATCAGCCTCAGCAAAACAGAGGTGCTGTTCCAACCTGCACCAGGGAGGCCAACTAACTAGCCGTGCATTACAATCGATGGCACGCAGCTTTCTAATGTCAACATTTTCAAGTACCTGGGCAGCACCATCGCCAAAGATGGGTCCCTAGACCATGAGATTAATGCCAGTATCCAAAAGGCCAGCCAGGCACTCGGGCAGCTGAGCTCCTCCAACACAGACATGTAAGCACTGCGATGAAACTCAAAGTGTATAATGCAATGGTCCTCAGCGCGCTCCTGTAAGGTTGCGAGACATAGACACTGTACGGGAAGCACATGAAACAGCTGGAGCAATTCCACCAACATTCCCTCTGGTCAATCATGAAGATCCGATGGCAGGACCGAATCACCAACCAGGAAGTCCTCGACAGAGCCAACTCCACCAGCATCGAAGTCATGGTCTTCAAAACCCAGCTATGATGGTCTGGACACGTCATTCGCATGGACCCACAGCGAATACCAAGACAGGTATTCTATGGTGAACTGTCAGCTGGACTCAGGAAACAAGGCCAAGCAAAGAAAAGATACAAGGATAAGCTAAAGTCAAAGTTGAAGTGGGCTGGCATTACACTAAAGCAACTAGAACTCACTGCCTATGTCAGAAGCAGCTGGTGAACCCACATTAACCATGCTGCCGCCACCTTTGAAGATGAATGACATTGACTTCTTGCTGCTGCGCGTGAATGCGACACCACGCCAAACCACACCTCCAGTAACAACTGGCATCTCATGCCCCATGTGCCACAAACTTTGCGCCTCAGTCTTTGGACTTCAAAGGCATATGAGGGTACATCAATAGATGATAATGCACAAAGACAATAGTCATTCTCAGTCACGGAGAGACTACCACTACTACTACTACTAAGGTTGAGGGAAGAGAATAGGTGTGCAGCCATCCCAATTTTGAAAGCGAGGAAATACCAAGGACATGCCTTAGTATTAAGTGTGCTACTAATATGGATTTACTAATAAACCCAAAACATAGAACACAAAATTCGCCTCAGGATGACTAGAAAGGAATACAAATTATTTTGCTAAGATTTATGGATTATGTACTCCAACAGTTCTTATCCATTGTGGAGTGAATAACTTTTTTTTTATTGTACTATTATGACAAGAAATTCGCATTTTCCCCTTGTGGTTTCTGCTGTGTGAATGCCAGATGCCCTTTTAGAGAAAATAATGAACATGAATCAATCAACCTATGGTCTTTGAGAGATGTGGAACAATATTCCTATAATGTTTCAAGGAGCAAAATGTCGATACAAGTAAGTGAAAGGTATAATGGTGAGAATGGTAAATACTTTACTCAGTGACATTGTTAGTAGAATTTATTAAACATTACTATCGAAGATACTACATTTATAATATATATGTTACACAGAAAGCAGATCAGAGGTTGCCTTCATACAAGTGAATGGATTTGAATGATAATTACCTATTTGCTCAAAAATAATAGAAATAACAATAGAACAAAGCTAGGCTTCAGGCACTAATGCACATCACACAATTACATTTAATAAATTCAATAAGCAGTATTATTTTTTCTATGCAGCTAGAAGAAAGAATTTCACATGTAAAGAAAAGATCATTTGAATAATAGTATTATTTCATATTCACAACAAATTTCTGAAGTTAGTGGGAAAATATGTATTTCAATAAGCTAATTAAATTCAAGCTCCATCTAAAACAATTTATTTTTTTGAGGCAAATATTTAGATCTCCATCCCAGGCATCTTAGTGACTCTAAATACTAGGAAACAGTCACATGCCCCTGGCATCAGTGGGGCATGGCAGAAGTCCTGCTGTGAGAGTTCCATGGAAAGCAAGCCAAAGGCCAATGGAAGGATTGCGGGGGAGGTTCACTAGGAAGCATAGAGTACCCTCTGTTCTTGTCCGGTCTCTTGAACCCACTGGCTTTTGGGGCTTGCTCTTGCTTATCATATCTTACAATTTCTGATAAGCCACAGCTGCAATGGAGAATCAGATTTTTACATTTTTCCATAACACATAGATATAATTTTTGACAATTATTTTCTGAAATTTTGAAATTCAGATTTTCTCCTTCCCTTCCTTCCTCAAGGCAGTAAATCAGTTGATAGATATCAGTGCTTTCTTATAATAAATATTTTCAAATTCACCATGTCTTGACTGAAGACACATATCATATATATAAAAAAAATTCATGAAGGAAATAAAGTGAAGGATGACACATTTTGATCTGCAACCAGATTATAATATTTCCTTCTTTAGTGAACTGTTTTATTTTTTAACATTAGTCCATTGTGGTTGTTTTAGAAACTTGTTTTGTTAATAATAGTTTAATTTTCCACAGTTGGTTATCATATAAATTTTCTCATTCTGTATACATTGGTCTCCTGGTTTTATTCACTTCGATTTGTACAAGTTCTGGTAAGTTGTTCCATGTTTTTCAGAATTCATCCTGTTTATCATTTCTTAAGGCACAATAGTTTTCTTTTACAACCATATAACACAGCTTCTTCAGTCATTTCCCAAATAATATACACCCTTCAGTTTCCACTTCCTTGCTACTACAAAAAGGAGTTGCTAAACTATTTTTGTACAAGTCCCTTCTCTCGGATCTCTTTGGAGTAGAGACCCCGTAATGGTATTCTGGGTCAAAGGGTATGCCTAGTTTTATGGTCCTTTGAACATGGCTCCTAATTTTTCTCAGAATGGTTATATTACTTCACAGTCTCACCATCAGTGCATATCTCCAGTTTTCCCACATCCCCTCCAACAATTATCATTTTTTTTTCCTTTTTGATCACATTAGACACTTTGATAAATATGAGGTTATATTCAGAGTTGTTTTAATTTGAAATTCTCCAATGAATTGGGATTTGGAGCATTTCTCCATTTGACTACAGATAATTTTATTTTCTTCATCTGAGAAGTTCCTGTTCTTTTCATTTGGCCATTTGACAATTGGGTAATGCTTTTTTATTCTTATCAATTTGGCATTCTCTATATATTTGAGAAGTGAGATATTTGGCAGAAATACTTAAAATATTTTCCCACCATTGTGTTATTTTCCTTTTAATCTTGGTTATATTGGTTTTGTTTATAAAGAAACTTTTTTTAATTTAATGTAAATGAAATTATCCATTTCATTTTTCATAATGTTCTCTATGTCTCATCTGATCATAAATTCTTCTATTATCCATGAGTCTTAAAGGTAAACTTTTTCATGCTCTGCTAATTTATTTATATTATCCTCCTTTTTTCTAGATCAAGTATCCAATATAACTTTTTCTTGGCTTGTGGTGTGAGATGTTATATTCATAGTTTAGTCATATTATTTTCCAGTTTTCATAAGTTTTGTCAAATACCTAGTACTTTCCCCTAATAGCTTGTATCTTTGGTTTTATTGAACCCTAGAGTACTATGGTTATTAACACCTGTATATTGATTTCTCAACCTATCCCATTGATCTACAACTGTATTTCTTAGCAAGTATCATTTTTTGATGACTAACACTTTATAATATAGTTTGAGTTCTGGTATGGCTAAACAACCTTCTTTCATATTTTTTTTTCCGTTCATTCCCTTTATATTCTTGACATTGTGCTTTTACAGAAGATTTTTTAATTATGTTTTACAAATTTTGGAAATAATTTCTAATAGTTACATTGGTTTGGTATTGAATAGGTAAATTGATTTAGATAGGAGTATCATTTTCATTAAGTTAACTTATGAGATTAATGAGCAATTAGTATTTTTCTTATTTTTAGGTCTTATTTTATTTGTGTGAAAAATGTTTTTTAACTGTGTTCATATAGTTACTAGATTTTGTTTTGGATTTGTTTTGGTAAGCATACTTCTAGGTATTGCATATTTTCTACTGTTATTTTAAATAGAATTTCCTTTTCTGCTTTTTGTTCTTGAATTTTATTGGTGGTAAACAAACTCTGATGATTTCTGTATTTATTTTGTATACTGAAACTTTGCTATAGATGTTAATTATTCCTTTGTTTTCTTGGTTGATTCTCTGGGGTTCCAAATCTATTCCATCATATCATATTGTAAACCTCAAATATCCTTAGACTTATAAATGTTGGTAATTTCACCATTGGGATATTTCATACTTGGAAAATTTCTTACTGATAGTCTATTGGAATGGGAACCCCATTGGCATGGGAGGTTCCTCTCTTCTCTTCTTAAGATTACTTTAGGACAGAAACCCTTTGCTGAACAATGGAAAGGACTTTGACCTATGCTTAAGCATAGAACAGGAATTTCTTTGAGTCTTGATTGATTTTAGAATTGATACAATGGAGATACTCCACCCTATTCAGTCCTAATAGGATTGAGTAAGGGCTGCAGCCTAGATCAAAATTTAATTATTCCAATCTCTACCATACTCAAGTTAACAGGATTTAGAAAGGGCTGTAGCAAAGGAGTATAGATTTAATCATTTGAAAATATAACCTTCAACAGACATGTGAAAAAGCGAGAAACCTCTGGGCGGTCCTGGGTTAAGCGAGAGCCTCCATTGACAGGGAAATTGATGAAGAGTGATTGGTAGATGTGAGGACTGAGGGGAGGCAACTTGGATGGTTTCCTTAAAGATAGGAGGGTCTGGAGAGGAGGTGGTTGAGTTTTTGGGTCGGTGTGGTTCCTGGGCTCTGAGGAAGCTTGCTCTGAAGGAAGCTGAAGGTGGGGGCCTCTGAGACTGTTTCTCCATTTTGGACACGTGAGTAATAGGGACTGATCTTTTTTCTTTGCCCCAGCTATCTAAGGGCTTGGGCCTTTTGGCCCAGCCTAAACAGAAGGG